>NC_042958.1:75065118-75176258 GCF_901001165.1 Salmo trutta
TAAGGACATTACATCAAAGTTGGATCAGCCTGTAGTGTGGTTTTCCACTTTAATTTTGAGTGTGACTCCAAATCCAGACCTCCATGGGTTGATAAATTGGATTTCCATTGATTATTTTTGTGTGATTGTTGTCAGCACATTCAACTATGTAAAGAAAAAAATATTTTATAAGATTATTTCATTCATTCAGATCTAGGATGTGTTAGTGTTCCCTTTATTTTTTTGAGCAGTGTATATGCTTGCTTTGAAAATGGCAGTGGATTATTTTTGACAGGGTACTCTCCTGACAATCTAATGTTTTGCTTTCGCTGTAAAGCCTTTTTGAAATCGGACAATGTGGTTAGATTAACGAGAGTCTTGTCTTTAAAATGGTGTAAAATAGTCATATGTTTGAGAAATTGAAGTTATAGCATTTTTGAGGTATTTGTATTTCGCGCCACGCGATTCCACTGGCTGTTTACCGCCCAGGGCGGTTAAGGTTTCTTTCTTCTGGTTTTCTTGATCTCTGGCTCCCTCGAATTATTTGTGTCTTATTTCAACATAACAGTGCCCTTAAAAGCATCAGAATGCATATATAGTTGATTTTATTAAAACACATAGGATGTGTATAAGATTTATTTTGTCAAGGGACAGCCCTAGTGTTTTAATGTTACGATAACTACAGAAAAGACGGAGTACCTGTTCTCGTAGACATCTTGGATTTCATAGATCTTCTGCTCAATGCTCTCGCTCGACACACGGTTGGCCTGCAGCTCGTACACCTTCTGGTCGATGAGGTCTGAGATGGTCTTGTGGAAGTACTGCAGGAAGTTCTTGATCACCTCTGGGATGACGTGGTAGGTCTGCTGCTCATACTGGCGCTCGTAGGCCAGGTCAGCTTTAGGGTCACCTGCAAGAAGATTGAGGAAGGGTGAGGTTAACTTCTTGGTGACAGGGGGCAGTATTCGGAAATTCAGATGAATAACGTGCCCAAATTAAACTGCCTGCTACTCGGGCCCAGAAGGTAGGATATGCATATTATTAGTAGATTTGGATAGAAAACACTATGTTTGAATGATGTCTGTGTATGACAGAACTCATATGGCAGGCAAAAACCTGAGAGAAAATCCAACCAGGAAGTGGTTTGTAGTTTTTCAAGTGATTGCCTATCCAAACTACAGTGTCTGTGGGGTCATTTTGCACTTCCTAAGGCTTCCACTAGATGTCAACAGTCTTTAGAACCTTGTTTCATGCTTCTACTGTTACTGGGAAGAGAATAAGAGCTGTGGAATGACTGAGCCCAATTAGTTGTTTACTACGTAGGTGCGCCGTCCCTTTTTCCTCTGTAATGAATACGCTATTGTCCGGTTGGAATATTATCAAAGATTTGTTAAAAAGACCCTAAGGATTGATTGTAAACATCGTTTGACATGTTTCTACGAACGGTAATGGAACTTTTAGATTTTTCGTCTCGGGTTTTGCGCTCGCGCATTATGCCTTTGGAATAGTGATCTGAATGCGCGAACAAAACGGAGGTATTTGGACATAAATATGGAGTTTAGCTAACAAAACGAACATTTCTTGTGGAAGTGGGAGTCCTGGGAGTGCATTCTGACAAAGATCAACAAAGGTAAGTGAATATTTATAATATTATTTCTGAGTTTTGTTGACTCCAGAACTTGGCGGTAACATATAATTGATGGCTGAGCTCTGTTCAATATTCTGAGTACAATGTGCTTTCGCCGTAAAGCTATTTTGAAATCTGACACAGCGGTTCCATTAAGGAGAAGTGTCTCTATAATTCTTTCAATAACTGTTGTAAATTTTATCAACGTTTATGATGAGTATTTTTGTAAATTGATGTGCTCATTCACCGGAAGTTTTGGGAGGCAAAACATTTCTTAACATCACATGCCAATGTAAAATGTTTTTTTTTTAATATAAATATATACTTTATCGAACAAAACATACATGTATTGTGTAACATTGAGTCCTGGGAGTGTCATCTGATGAAGATCATCAAAGGTTAGTGATTAATTTTAGCTGTATTTCTGGTTTTTGTGACGCCTCTCCTTGCTTGGAAAATGGCTGTGGTTTTTCTTGTCTCGGCGCTGTCCTAACATAATCAAATGTTATGCTTTCGCCGTAAAGCCTTTGAAATCGGACAATGTGGTTGGATTAACGAGAAGTGTATCTTTAAAATGAGAAATTTGAATTATGAGATTTTTGTTTTGAATTTGCCGCCCTGCTATTTCACTGGCTGTTGACTAGTGTGTCCTGCGGGTGGGATGCTAGCGTCCCACATGTCCCAGAGAAGTTAAGGAATAGTGTTGCACTGAAACAGTAATGGTGGGATATGTGCAATAAGTTTCTACCATAGAATCATTGATGCAATTCTATTTTTTTGGTGTCTATGTTGTGGTACAATTAACTGATGGGGGAGGAAAGTGTATGTAGTGACTACACATCAAACACATGCCAGACATTTGAGTGTCTAGTTTATGCACTCATATCTAGACAAAACGACACTCACCAGTATGGAGATAATCATCATTGGTGTAGGAATAGGGGTCATACTGTGGAGAGATGGAAAAGTATGTCAATTATGAAGAACATGACATATGTTGAGACTGTCCTCTTTAACTAACAAGCAGTCATCAAGTCCAAATCCTAGTTGGTGAAACCAGGGTCATTAAAATGTCAACATATTTAGCTAGCTAAATAACTAATGACGGCTAAACGTTTAGGGTATTTTTATTCTGAAAGCTATTCAATGTGATAACAGCACATATTTGTATCTGATATAACAAATCACTCAGAAGCCAACCAGACAGACAAGTATTACTCCACCATGAGTTAACGTTAGCTGCGCGTTACGTAGGCAAGGTAAGATATGTGGTTTTCGCCAACTGGATGACTGGCTAACTGGCTAATTCATAACAAACACTAGTAAGCACATGAAAAGCAACAATTATGTGTGAGTATCTGAAAAAATATAATAAAATCGACCGCCTAGCTAACTTAGGTAGCTATGTCGCTAATGTTAGCAACTATAGTAAGCTAGTTAATGCGGGGTCCTCCACTTCGTAATGAGCCGGTGAGGATAGCCAACATTAGGTTACCGCGCTATAACCTAAAATAAACTGTAGAACATAAAATAGGTATGTACTTCTTCGGTTTCTTCGGTTTGGTACGACATGTTAGGATATGTCCAATCTCGTACAAAAGTGCGTGCTTAGCAAAACCACGCAGCTGGCGGGGAAAGGAACCGGAAATGGATTTGCAACTAGAACAAATAGTAGACAGCAGCATGCTGGGATTGTGGCGGATTGAAATTAGAATCAGATAAACTACTGGCGTGGAATCGATTGACCGTGTTTAAGTGATAATGCCGAAGAAGCCGGTGTTTTGTTTTGGTGTTTTGTTGGATATATTGGCGCGGGGGTTGTTAGGCCCAAAAGGAAGTTAAAATCAAATCAAATTGTAATTGGTCACATACACATGGCTAGCATATGTTATTGCGAGTGTAGCGAAATGCTTGTGCTTCTAGTTCCGACAGTGCAGCAACATCTAACATGTAATCTAACAATTCCACAACAACTGCCTAATACACACAAATCTAAGTAAAGGAATGGAATAAGAATATATACATATAAATATATGGATGAGCAATGCCAGAGCAGCATTGGCAAGATGCAATAGATGGTATAAAATATACATATGAGATGAGTAATGCAAGGTGTGTAAACATTATTAAAGTGACTAGTGATCCTTTTATTAAAGTGGCCAATGAGAGGCAGCAGCCTCTGTGTTAGTGATGGCTGTTTAACAGTCTGATGGCCTTGAGATAGAAGCTGTTTTTCTGTCTCTCGTTCCCAGCTTTGATGCACCTGTTATGTTATGCATAGAGAATGACTATTCCTTTGGAACTTTTGTGAGTGTTATGTTTACTGTTAATTTGTATTTTTTTGTATTTAACTTGTGTTTATTATGTATGTCACAGACACTATGGCACAGAAATAAAGATGAGTCCTCTATCAAAGTAGTAAGATGATTGTAATAACTTTCCACGCTAACACCTGAATAAGTTGATAATATTAAATAGTGACTGATATAAATATTTTCAAATGCAATAGTCCAGTGTTTTTATATGTATACTGAATGCACTACATTTTTAATAGGCATTGACTGTATAACATTTTATTGTTAGATATTAGTTTAAAATATATTTTGAAATAATGTTGCAATGGAGCTCGGCATTTATCCCAAAACTCCATTCATTTCCCCATAGGATTGGCCAACGAATCATGGCGGAGTTAGTGCTTACAAATAGACTTAGTGTCTACAAATATTACATTTGAGGCTGCTGAAGGGAGAATGGCTCATAAATGGCTGGAACAGAGTGAATGGAATTGTATCAAATACATGGACACCATGTTTGATGTATTTGATACCATTCCACTATTCCGCTCCAGCCATTACCACGAGCCCGTCCTCCCCAATTAAGGTGTCACCAACCTCCTGTGTTGTATTACTATTGCTCTCTATGGTCAGGTAAGCGCCCTACAAATCAGGTTGTTTAACTTGACACCTGGTGGCATGAATGCTTTGAATTTGCATTGACAGGGTAACATTCTGACTTGTGTTGCACAGTAACTAGTAGCCTTATGCAGACACATTTACCCTTGGCTGTATTATTGTGAGTGTTGTAGATGTGTCAGATGGAATTTAAATGTACATGACTCTTTCCTCTACTCTATGACATCCAGACAATTTAGGCATTTTTCTTAAATAAAAACAAACCCACATTTTAACATTTTATGGACAGTATTTTGTTTTTCTTTGTATTACGCTATTACATTAAGTACAACATATTGTTTTATGCTTATTTAACAAAGTTTGCCTCAAATGAAACATAGACCTATTTGGCCTAATGGATATAATCTTTCTTTCAACATGATCGGTGTGCACTGAGTGTTAAAACTTAGCAAATGTTTCATGTACCAAATGCCTACACGGTAGGCACAGGCACATGTGTCATGAACAACTTTTGCTTGAGCAACAATAGTGCAATCGGCGGTTCGCATTCAAAATAAAATGCCTTAATTGAAACTGACTGTGGATGTATTTGAATTCAGAATTGTATGGGGGTAGACTAACCTGTGGATTGTGATCCCATGAATTGGGTATCAGCCTACTCAGTGACACCCACAAAACACAACTATGTAGAGTTTACACAAATATTAGCATCTTAGCTCTTATTGCAGGACTTTTAACTGTGTTAAATCACCATCTCAGTAAGTCTATTGTGTGTATTGAACATTTATATTGCAGTGTACAGCTGAACTATGGATGGTACACCCAAGAAATGGAGTATCAACCTACTCAGTGACACCCAGAGAACACAACTGTAGAGTTTACACAAATATTACTGTCTTAGCGCTTATTGCAGGACTTTGGCTGTTTGAAATCACCTTTCCAGTCAGTCTATTGTGTGTATTGAACATACATATTGCACTGTGAAGCCTGACCTATGGATTGTGCTCCCATGAAATGGGGTATCAGCCTACTCAGTGACACTCAGAACACAACTGTGTAGAGTTTACACAAATATTGCTGTCTTAGCTATAATTGCAGGACTTTGACCGTGAGACCGTGAGCGCTTACTATCCTAGTAAGTCTATTGTCTGTATTGAACATTCATATTGCACTGTAAAGTTGAACTATGGATTGTACACCCATAAAATGGGGTATCAGCCTACTCGGTGACATCCACAGAACGCAACTATGTAGAGTTTTTGTTGTGGTAGCTGTTAATGGCCACTCGACGACAAGCATTAAAGTTAGCTTAAATGGAAGAATGCATTTTTGTCTGGAAGAATCAAATCAAATCAAATGTATTTATATAGCCCTTCTTACATCAGCTGATATCTCAAAGTGCTGTACAGAAACCCAGCCTAAAACCCAAACAGCAAGCAATGCAGGTGTAGAAGCACGGTGGCTAGGAAAAACTCCCTAGAAAGGCCAAAATCTAGGAAGAAACCTAGAGAGGAACCAGGCTATGAGGGGTGGCCAGTCCTCTTCTGGCTGTGCCGGGTGGAGATTATAACAGCACATGGCCTAGATGTTCAAATGTTCATAAATGACCAGCATTGTCAAATAATAATAATCATAGTAGTTGTCGAGGGTGCAACAAGTCAGTAACACAAAAGTGTCAGTTGGCTTTTTCATAGCCGATCTTTGAGAGTATCTCTACCGCTCCTGCTGTCTCTAGAGAGTTGAAAACAGCAGGTCTGGGACAGGTAGCACGTCCGGTGAATAGGTCAGGGTTCCAGGAGGTCTGGGACAACAGGTCTGGGACAACAGGTCTGGGACAGGTAGCACGTTCGGTGAACAGGTCAGGGTTCCATAGCTACAGGCAGAACAGTTGGAACTGGAGCAGCAGCACGGCCAGGTGACCTGGGGACAGCAAGGAGTCATCAAGCCAGGTAGTCCTGAGGCATGGTCCTAGTACTTCTCTTTGGGGTAGCCATAACTGTATTTTGCCTCTAGGCTCTGCTCTTGAGTACCAAGAAAGACCACATAAACTGCTTCATGTGTTGTGTGCTTTTTTAAACTCCTTTTTCACTCCTTTTTCATGTCAACAATCAGCTGAAAATACCCCCCAAAAAATTAGATAAGAATAACAAATCATTAAAGAGTAGCAGTAAATAACAATAGTGAGGCTATATACAGGGGGTACCGGTACAGAGTCAATGTGTCAATGTGCTGGGGCACCGGTGTCGAGGTAATTATGTACTGTACAGTTGAAGTCGGAAGTTTACATACACTTAGGTTGGAGTCATTAAAACTCGTTTTTCAACCACTCCACAAATTTCTTGTTAACAAACTATAGTTTTGGCAAATCGGTTAAGACATTACTTTGCATGACAATATATTTTTTCTACAATTGTTTACAGACAGTGAATTATAAGTGAAATAATCTATCACAATTCCAATGGGTCAGAAGTTTACATATACTAAGTCAGTGGTTCTTAACCTTGTTGGAGGTACTGACCCCCACCAGTTTCATATGCGCATTCACCGAACCCTTCTTAATTGGAAAAATGGCTCTCTTCACCTTGAATTCAGCGAGCGTTGTGTTCTTGTATTGTCCATCTCCATGCAGCTTAAGGAAGTGTTCTCTTAGTTTTGCCGGTGCTAGACTAGAATTGCTCAACTTGGCATTGCAAATCATGCAGTTAGGACGCTGACTCTCATCACGTTCCGTTATACATGTGAATCCATATTGTACATATTCGTCCGACCACTTTCTTTTTTTGCTCGACATAGTTAGTATGAAGGGATTAAAATATTAAGAAAGAAATCACACGACGTACCATCACGACAGTCACAATTCGACTACTGAGCGCGCCAAATTCCCTGCAGCACAGATAGGCCAAGCGATGTTGCGTGATCACCTGCAGCCAATGATAGCCAAGCGGGGCGTGTCATCACGAATCATATGAGTCGGGTGTGTGTCTTGACCTCCGCCGAACCCCTGAGACTGACTCACCGAACCCCTGGGGTTCGATCGAACCCAGGTTAAGAACCACTGTACTAAGTTGACTGTGCCTTTAAACAGCTTGTAAAATTCCAGAAAATGATGTCATTTCTTTAGAAGCTTCTGATAGGCTAATTGACATCATTTGAGTCAATTGGAGGTGTACCTGTAGATGGTTCATCCTTGGGAGCAATTTCCAAATGCCTGAAGTTACCGCGTTCATCTGTACAAACAATAGTACGCAAGTATAAACACCATTGGACCACGCAGCCGTTATACCTGTCACGTCCTGACCAGTAAAAGGAGTTATTTGTTATTGTAGTTTGGTCAGGGCATGGCAGGGGGTGTTTGTTTTGTGTGTTTCGGGGTTTTTGGTTTATGTTCTAGGTTATCTATTTCTATGTGTTTATCTAGCTTTTCTATGTTTATGTTAGTTTTGTCAATGACCTCCAATTAGAGGCAGCTGGTTGTTGCTGCCTCTAAATGGAGGCCATATTTAGTTGTGTTTGTTTTCACTTGTGTTTGTGGGTGGTTGTTCCTAGTATAGGCTGTGCACCTTACTGGACTGTTTTCGTCGTTTGTTTTGCTTAAGTGTTTTTTCTTGTCACAGCGTCCACAGAAGGTGGCGCCCCTCCCCGGTCGGGCGGTGCTCGGCGGTCATTGTCGCCGGCCTACTAACTGCCACCGATCTACGTTTCTGTGTCTTTTGGTTTTGTCTGTCTAGGTCCGCACCTGTTCCTTGTTAGTCATTAGTGGGGTGGTATTTAATTTGTCTTTTTTGTTTGGGAATTCGTGCGAGATTATTACATGTCATGTTATGTGTGGCAGTCTGTGTTTTTGCGCTGCTTTAGCTACGCCGCGTATTTTTGGATTAGGCATTAGCGTTGCTGGGCTGCACCTCGTGCGTTTTGATTTTGGAGCTGTCCTCCTGTCTTGTGTTCTGCGCACCCTGCCTTGTGGCGACTTTATTTATTCGGTGTTTATTAAACATCTGTGTTAACGGACCTCAGTCTCCTGCACTTGACTCTGCCCCTTTCCTGCTACCAAGGATATCTGTGACAGAATCCCGGACCAACTCAGATGGAGTCAGTAGGAGCAGAAGCGCCATCCATGGCTGAACAGGTGTCGCAACATGCCAGCCTCCTCGACCGCCTGGGCTCGGCTATGGATCAGGTGCTAGCCCGGTTGGAGAGCTGGGAAAGAGGTGCTCCCCCATCCACATCAGCGCCGGTTCCCCATCCTGCGCCCTTACCGGCACCCACAGAATCAAGCTCGAGTGGGATCAGGATCACGCCTCCCAGGGAGTTCGATGGGGCGGCCGCTGGGTGCAAGGGGTTTCTACTCCAGTTAGAACTGTACCTGGCGACCGTCCGCCCCTCTCCCTCTGATGAAGAGAGGGTGAGCGTCCTCGTCTCGTGTCTCACGGGTAGAGCCCTAGAATGGCTCAACCCAGTCTGGGATGGCACAGACTCGGCTAGGGGTGACTACCCAGAGTTCGCCCGCCGCTTACGGGCGGTATTCGATCATCCCCCGGAGGGCAAGGTGGCGGGTGAGCGCTTATTTCACCTGAGACAAAAGACGAGGAGCGCTCAAGACTTTGCCCTGGAATTCCGGACTCTCGCCGCAGGATCGGGGTGGAACGAGCGGGCCCTGATTGATCACTACTGATGTAGTCTCCGAGAGGACGTCCGCCGGGAGCTGGCTTGTCGGGACAACACCACCACCTTAGACCAGCTTATAGATCTGTCCATCAGGCTGGACAACCTGCTGGCTGCCCGGGGACGTTCCAGTCGGGGCCTGTTTGTTCCACCTCCCAGCCCTCCTGCTCCACTGCCCATGGAGATAGGAGGGGCTGCAGCTAGGAGGACCGGAGGGGGGGGCCTCTCCTGCACCCACTGTGGTCGTAGAGGACACACTGCGGACCGGTGCTGGAGAGGTCCACCCGGGATGGCAGGCAGAGCACTACATCAACCCCCCAGGTGAGTCAGCACCAGCCACACCCAGAGCCCCCTGTCGACCACATGTACACCTCAGTTTGTTTTCCTGAGTTTTCCCCTCACTTCCAGTATAAGGCACTAGTCGATTCAGGCGCAGCTGGGAGTTTTATGGACCGTGGGGTAGCCAAGAAGTTAGGGATTCCCCTGGTTCAGCTGGACCACCCCTTCCCCGTGCACACCCTAGATAGTCGACCGCTAGGGTCCGGCCAAGTGGGTGAGGTCACAGTGCCACTGGTCATGGTGACATAGGGGGGGGGCATGAGGAGCGTATCAGCCTATTCCTCATTGACTCCCCGACGTTTCAGGTGGTACTGGGAATCCCCTGGCTAGCCACTCACAACCCTCAGATTTCGTGGAGGCAGAGGGCTCTTAAGGGGTGGTCGAGGGAGTGCTCAGGTAGGTGTATAGGAGTTTCCATCGGTGCGACCACGGTGGAAAGTCCAGACCCAGTCTCCACCGTGCACATTCCCTCAGAATATGCCGATTTGGCTATCGCCTTCAGTAAAACGAAGGCGACTCAATTACCCCCTCATCGATAAGGGGATTGTGCGATAAACCTCCAGGCTGACGCGACCCTTCCTAGGAGTCACGTGTATCCTCTGTCTCAGGAGGAGACAGCAGCTATGGAGACATACGTCACTGAGTCCTTGAGACAGGGATACATTCGGCCATCCAAGTCACCCGTCTCCTCAAGCTTCTTTTTTATGAAAAAGAAGGAGGGAGGTCTGCGCCCGTGCATTGACTATAGAGGTCTAAATTCTATCACGGTGGGTTTTAGTTACCCGCTACCTCTCAACGCTATGGCAGTGGAGTCATTTCACTGGGCGCGCTTTTTCACAAAACTAGATCTCAGGAGCGCGTATAACCTGGTGCGAATCCGAGATGGAGACGAATGGAAAACCGCATTTAGTACCACATCTGGCCATTATGAGTACCTCGTCATGACGTATGGGTTAAAAAATGTTCCCGCCGTCTTCCAATCCTTTGTGGACGAGGTTCTCAGAGACATGCTCGGTCAGGGTGTGGTGGTGTACATCGATGACATTTTGATCTACTCTGCCACACGCGCCGCGCATGTGTCTCTGGTGCATAAAGTGCTTGGGCGGCTGCTGGAGCATGACCTATGCGTCAAGGCTGAGAAATGTGAGTTCTCCAAACGAGCCATCTCTTTTCTGGGATATCGCATTTACACCACAGGGGTGGTGATGGAATGTGACCGCGTTACGGCTGTGCGTAATTGGCCGAGCCCAACCACGGTGAAGGAGGTGCAGCGGTTTCTTGGGGTTTGCCAATTACTACCGGAGGTTTATCCGGGGTTTTGGCCAGGTGGTGGCTCCCATTACCTCACTGATGAAGGGAGGTCCGGTGCGGCTGTGGTGGTCGGCAGAGGCGGACAGAGCCTTTCGTCGTCTGAAGGCTCTGTTTACTGACGCTCCGGTGCTGGCGCATCTGGACCCCTCTTTGCCATTCATAGTGGAGGTGGACGCGTCCGAGGCTGGGGTAGGAGCGGTGCTGTCGCAGCGTTTGGGCGCGCCTCCGAAGCTTCGCCCCTGTGCGTTCTTTTCTAAGAAGCTGAGTCCGGCGGAGCGCAACTATGATGTGGGGGACAGGGAGTTGTTAGCCGTGGTCAAGGCCCTGAAGGTGTGGAGACATTGGCTTGAGGGGCACGACACCCTTTTCTCATCTGGACTGACCACCGTAACCTGGAATACATCCGGGCAGCGAGGAGACTTAACCCTCGTCAAGCCAGGTGGGCCATGTTCTTTACGAGGTTTCAATTTACCCTCTCGTACATTCCAGGTTCCCGGAACCGGAAGGCCGACGCACTGTCGCGTCTCCATGACACCGAGGAGCGGACCGTTGATCCTACTCCCATACTCCCTGCCTCCTGTCTGGTGGCACCGGTGGTCTGGGAGGTGGATGCGGACATCGAGCGGGCGGGTCAGTCAGAACCCACTCCACCTCAATGTCCCGCGGGTCTGAAGTACGTTCCGCTCAGTGTTCGCGATCGCCTGATCCGATGGTCACACACTCTACCCTCCTCGGGTCATCCTGGTGTGGAACGGACGGTGCGAGGCCTGAAGGGGAAGTACTGGTGGCCCACTTTGGTTTAGGATGTTAGACGCTATGTCTCTTCCTGTTCGGTGTGCGCCCAGTGTAAGGCTCCTAGGCACCTGCCTCGAGGGAAACTACAGCCCCTCCCCGTTCCACAGCGACCTTGGTCCCACCTGTCGGTGGATTTCCTCACGGATCTCCCGCCGTCTCAGGGGAACACCACGATCCTGGTCGTTGTGGATCGGTTCTCGAAGTCCTGCCGTCTGCTCCCTTTGCCCGGTCTTCCAACGGCACTACAGACCGCGGAGGCCCTATTCACGCATGTCTTCCGGCACTACGGTGTGCCTGAGGACATCGTCTCTGATCGGGGTCCCCAGTTCACGTCCAGGGTGTGGAGGTCGTTTATGGAGAGGCTGGGGGTCTCGGTCAGTTTGACCTCTGGTTTTCACCTCGAGAGTAATGGTGGTGGAACGCATTAACCAGGATGTGAGCAGGTTTCTGCGGTGCTATTGCCAGGACCGGGCAGGGGAGTGGGCGAGGTTCGTGCCATGGGCTGAGATGGCACAGAACTCTCTGCGCCACTCTTCTACTAACCTGTCACCTTTCCAGGTTGTGTTAGGATACCGGCCGGTCCTGGTGCCATGGCATCAGAGACAGACGGAGGCTCCTGCGGTGGAGGAATGGGTACAGCGCTCAAAAGAGACCTGGAGTGCTGTCCAGGAGTGCCTGAAGCGAGCTGTAAGACGGCACAAGGAGAGCGCTGAATGCCGCCGCAGTGAGGCCCTCGTGTTTAACCCGGGGGACAGAGTCTGGCTCTCAACCCAGAACCTGCCCCTCCGCCTGCCCTGCCGGAAGCTGGGTCCGCGATTTGTGGGGCCGTTCAAAGTCCTGAGGAGAATAAACGAGGTGTGTTATAGGTTACAACTTCCTTCATATTACCGTATTAACCCCTCGTTTCATGTGTCTCTCCTCAGGCTTGTGGTAGCTGGTCCGCTGCAGGACGCTGAGGTGCGGGAGGTCCCTCTGCCCCCCCTGGATATCGGGGGGGGGGGGGCCCCGGCGTACACAGTCCGGGCCATCCTGTACTCCCGACGTTGGGTAGGGGGCCTGCAGTACCTCGTGGACTGGGAGGGGTATGGCCCGGAGGAGAGGTGCTGGGTCCTGGTGGTGGACATTCTGGATCCAGCCCTGCTGCAGGAATTCTACCACCTCCATCCAGATCATCCTGCACCTCGCCCTCCGGGTCGTCCCCGAGGCCGGCACACTGCGGGAGCCGCGCGTCTGGGGGGGTACTGTCACAGCGTCCACAGAAGGTGGCGCCCCTCCCCAGTCGGGCGGTGCTCGGCGGTCGTCGTCGCCGGCCTACTAGCTGCCACCGATCTACATTTCTGTGTCTTTTGGTTTTGTCTGTCTAGGTCTGTACCTGTTCCTTGTTAGTCATTAGTGGGGGGGTATTTAGTTTGTCTTTTTTGTTTGGGAATTCGTGCGGGATTATTACATGTCATGTTATGTGTGGCAGTCGGTGTTCTTGCACTGCTTTAGCTATGCCGAGTATTTTTGGAATAGGCATTAGGGTTGCCGGGCTGCGCCCGTGCGTTTTAATTTTGGAGCTGTCCTCCTGTCTTGTGTTCTGCGCACCCTGCCTTGTGGCGACTTTATTTATTCGGTGTTTATTAAACATCTGTGTTAATGGACCTCAGTCTCCTGCAGTTGACTCTGCCCCTTTCCTGCTACCAAGGATATCTGTGACATTTCTTTAATAAAATAAAGAAGATGATCAATATACCCGCTGCATTTTGGTCCACATCTTACGACGCCTGTGACAGAACCACCCACCAAAAGAGGACCAAGCAGCGGAAGAAGGAGCAGCAGGATAAATATTTGGAGTCGTGGACATGGGAGGAAATATTAGATGGAAAGGGACCTTGGAGGGAGGCTGGGGAGTACCGGCGACTGAAGGAAGAATTGGAGGCAGCAAAGGCAGAACGACGGAGGTATGAGGCATTATATCCTCCATTTCAGGAGGTGAGGAGGCAGCCCCAAAACATTTTTTGGGGGAGGCACACGGGTAGTTGGGGTAAGTCAGGCAATAGACCTGAGCCAACTCCTCGTGCTTATTATGGGGAGTGTTTGGCGTGGAGAGCACCGTGCTATGCGGAAGTGCGCACCGTCTTGCCCATCCGCATGCACAGTCCGGTGAGGTCGATACCAGCCCCACGCAAGTGCCATTCTAGAGCGGGCATCCAGCCAGGAAGGAGTATGCCTGCTCAGCATATCTGGCCACCAGTGCGTCTCCTAGGCCCAGGCTACCCTGCGCCTGCTCTACGCACGGCAGCCATCATTCCTCAGCACAGCCCAGTTCGTCCTGTGCCAGCACTCCGCCCGTGCCGGGCTACAGTGACAACTCAGCCAGGATGGGTTGTGCAGGCTGTGCGCTCCAGACCTCCAGTGTGTCTTCAAGACCCAGTGTATCCTGTCCCTGCTCCTCGCACTAGCCCTGTGGTGCGTGTTACTGTTCTGGCGCCTCCAAAGCCAGCCCCATGCATCAGGCCTTCAGTGCGCAGTCCCAGTCCAGAGCTTCTGGCGACAGTTCCCTGTACAGAGCTCCCGGCGACAGTTCCCCGTCCAGTGCTTCCGGCGATGTCCTACAGTCCGGAACCGACAGAGACGGCCCACAGTCCGGAGCCTGCAGAGACGGCCCACAGTCCGGAGTCCAGCGACGCTCCTCAGCCCGAGGTCTCCAGCGACGCTCCTTAGCCCGAGGTCTCCAGCGACGCACCTCAGCCCGAGGTCTCCAGCGACGCACCTCAGCCCGAGGTCTCCAGCGACGCACCTCAGCCCGAGGTCTCCAGCGACGCACCTCAGCCCGAGGTCTCCAGCGACGCACCTCAGCCCGAGGTCTCCAGCAACGCACCTCAGCCCAGAGCCTTCAGCAGTGGTTTACAGCCCTGAGCCTTCAGCGGGGATGGGCAGGTTAGAATGGGGACTAAGGCCGGAGCCAGTGCCACCTCCGTAGTTGGAGGATTGGGGGGGGGGGTTGTAGCACGGGAGCCGTCGTTGACGGTGGCCACCCTCCCTTCAAGTTTGGGGTTAGTTTTTGTGGGTTTCTTGTTTTGAGGTGCATTCGGGGTCTGCACCTTTGGTGGTGGGGGGGGGGGTGGTACTGTCACGTCCTGACCAGTAAAAGGGGTTATTTGTTATTGTAGTTTGGTCAGGGCGTTGGAGGGGGTGTTTGTTTTGTGTGTTTCGTGGGGTTTTGGTTTATGTTCTAGGTTATCTAAGTGTTTGTTGATTTCCTTTTTGAAATCGGACAGTGTGGTTAGATAAAGGAGAGTCTTGTCTTTAAATAGCTGTAAAATAGTCATATGTTTGAAAAGTGGAAGTTTTCGGATTTTAGAGGAGTTTGTATTTCGCGCCCCGCCCATCATTGGATATTGGAGCAGACGTTCCGCTAGCGGAACGTGTAGATGTAAGTTAATCTAACCACACTGTCCGATTTCAAAAAGGCTTTACAACGAAAGCAAAGCATTAGATTATGTCAGCAGAGTACCCAGCCAGAAATAATCAGACACCCTTTTTTCAAGCTAGCATATAATGTCACAAAAACCCAGAAGACAGCTAAATGCAGCACTAACCTTTGATGATCTTCATCAGATGACACACCTAGGACATTATGTTATACAATACATGCATGTTTTGTTCAATGAAGTTCATATTTATATCAAAAACCAGCTTTTACATTAGCATGTGACGTTCAGAACTAGCATACCCCCCGCAAACTTCCGCCGAATTTACTAACAATTTACTAAATTACTCACGATAAATGTTCACAAAAAGCATAACAATTATTTTAAGGATTATAGATACAGAACTCCTCTATGCACTCGATATGTCCGATTTTAAAATAGAATATTGCAAAATGTGCTTTCACCAAAAAGCTAAGTAGATAGCCCGGCATCACAGGGCTAGCTATTTAGACACCCAGCAAGTTTAGCCTTCACCAAACTCCGATTTACTATTAGAAAAGTTTGGTGTTCTTCGTCAGAATGCACTCCCAGGACTTCAACTTCAATAACAAATGTTGGTTTGGTCCCAAATAATCCATAGTTGTGTTCAAACAGCGGCGTTTTGTTCGTGCGTTCAAGACACTATCCGAATGGTAAATAAGGGTTACGAGCACGGCGCATTTGGTGACAAAACAATTCTAAATATTCCATTACCGTACTTCGAAGCATGTCAACCGCTGTTTAAAATACATTTTTATGCCATTTCTCTCGTAAAAAAAGCGATAATATTCCGACCGGGAATCTGCATTTAGGTAAATAGACGACAGAAAATAAAGCACGGGATCGACTCGTGCACTCGCCTAAGCCCATTATCCTCTTATCGGCCACTTGCCAAAAGCGCAAATGTGTTTCAGCCTGGGGCTAGAATGACATCATTCAGCTTTTTCCCGGGCTCTGAGAGCCTATGGGAGCCGTAGGAAGTGTCACGTTACAGCATAGATCCTCAGTCTTCAATAAACAGAGACAAGAAAAACAAGATCTTGTCAGACAAGCCACTTCCTGTTCAGAATCTTTTCAGGTTTTTGCCTGCCATATGAGTTCTGTTATACTCACAGACACCATTCAAACAGTTTTAGAAACTTTAGGGTGTTTTCTATCCAAAGCCAATAATTATATGCATATTCTAGTTACTGGGTAGGAGTAGTAACCAGATTAAATCGGGTACGTTTTTTATCCGGCCGTGTAAATACTGCCCCCTAGCCCTAACAGGTTAACATTAGTACATAGCATCTCAATGTATTACAAATAGCTTTATCCTTATTAATACATTTTATACCACCATTTGCATGCAAGTTCCATAACTGAGGCTATTATATAAACAGTTTTATGGTAATATGGCTATATTGTCTCTTCTGAGTATCACAAAATTTTACGAAGCGGACCAGTTCGTAGCTGGATTCTTCACCAGTCTTCCATACCTTCTCCAGAACACAAATGTCGCTTGGCTCCCTAATTCTGTGAGTTGGAAGAATTTCCTGTGTCTCTCTATGGGCCATGTGGCAAGAGATCCTCCTCTGGAATTTTACCACCCCTTCACACGGTGACTGGGTGGGGGGAGGTAGGTTGGGGGATGGTGCAAGGGGGAGGGGGTCAACTGTCCTCTGTCATGACTGTCCTGATCAGGTCAGGGTACAGGAGACCACCACCCTACAGATTATCTCCCAAACCCCCAACAGAGGAGGAGAGATCTAGGGGTCTGAAGATGTGGGGGTTTTATGACACCTCACGCCCATAATAAAACTTAGGCCACAGAGAAATTCCTTTGTCCTAACAATGGAGAACTGGCCTCAGAACATTAAACATGCAATAAAGGGACTTTGGAACAATGGTTTCCGTCAGCCACAATGGTGGTTATGACGAAAAGTGGAATATTAAAATGTATGTAACTTTTGTATTTGTTTTTAAAGGTTAAGAGATGACGTTATTATGAAAACATTGTACCTTTAAGAGTTTTCCCAGTATATGCCTGATGTTTATACATTGTACGCTGTTTGGAAAATATCCAAATCAAACAGAATGTTTTGGTAAAGATGAAATGTGAAGTTAGTGTCTAAAATCGGATTTTTAGCCAAATCTAAGCCTTGCCCCCTTTACTTGGTCCGCCCAGAGAATTGCCCTGAAGGCGGTTACACCCACTTCTGACCCGAGGGTATAAGACAGGAGAGTGAAGAATTAACATAGGAGACTATTGACCCCAAGCTGCAGCTAAGGTCTAACAAAGTCGACGAACCCCAAAACGAAACACAAGGTTGAAGACAAAGAAATATTTTTCTACACGAGCTACGGACGAGTAGCTGTGTCTAAGCGGGTGAATTCAAGCCGAACCACCCAGCCTCCACTCTCCATTGAATCGTGGTATCGACACCATTCGAGCCGAAGCTGTGAGCTCTGAGCTACAGAGCTGTCTGTCCTCAGAAGACCCCTTTCCGATCAAGGGTGAGGATCAGACCACTTAGCCAAGAAGGACACTGACATCGTGAGGACAACCAGAGAGTTGCGCCGGAGAACTGCGTCATTTAGAAGCCTAAACGACCCACGCGGAGCTTCCCACCTGAGAACTCCAACACGTAATTACATCATTATATTCTGACCCATAAGAGCGGCAGTTCGGGGCAAGGCTAATTTTAAATAAGTATGGCTGACAAATGAACCCAAATGTATATTTCTCTCGTGTACTTCCTTTATTTCTCTCTCTTTAAAATCCCCATTTTGGGTAACAAGCGCCATAGTGTGTTGGCCCGTTATACTAAGTCCTAATCAATAGCTAGACTGTGTTTTGTGTATGTGCATTTTTATCATCATTTTAGCTTGCTAGTAAATAAATAATCAACTAAGATTGGTGTGGTAAATTCAGTGGTAAAGCGCGGGTCCGTGCAGATTCCCGGATTATACGACGTTCAGATTATGAGACTGTAGAGGAAATTGATTAATTTAGCGACTGTTGTAATCGATATTCTGATATCCTTTGAGTTAATTTGGGAAATAGAAACTCAATCAAAACAATGTTCCCATGGTGCCCCAGGTTAATGAGTTAATAATTGCTTGATTCATTGCTTAATTCATTTAATCACGCAATTATAAACTATTAATCATTCGATGAGCAGCAGTCGTCACATTAACTAATACAACGTCACGACATATGGCGCCCCGTGTGAGGCATCTAAGATAGGACTAGGCCGCACTGTTGTGTTATTCCATATCAATTGTGTAGCAATATATATACATTCCATTAATAGCTATAGGCAGGACTAGTGCGGGAGAGAAGTGTGTGTGTCGTTCCATTTCACCCAGATACTGGTCGGGAGAGAACAACCCCTGTTGTATATCTGACCAAAGCCAGTGTGAAGGGGGGTCTATTGAATGCTAACAGCTAGGGCATATGTACCAGCCGATGCAGGCATTCTGAGAAATAATACTAGTTGGGCCTAACGTAGTGTTATTTCTGTCGATCGCTTTCAGGAGTGATCTGACTCGGTCATAAGTAATTCCTAGAGCAGAGGACATATGAGCCAGCCATTACGGAAATTAGAGTAGATATATTCGTTTGACCGAAGCGAAGTTATTATCTCTCTACCTCTCGCGTTTGGTAACGGGAAGAGGTTAAGGGTTGAATGTGAGACGTCACCAAGTAAACCTGTTCCCTTGTTGGAGGGAACATCCCTTGTGCGGCGAGGGGGAAACCCCGCGCAAGGAAAGCTAAGCATTGCGCCAGATGCTAAGCTAACAAAGGGGAGCAGCCATTTTTGTTTTCCTCTTTGTTCATAGTGAATTCCCGCGTTAGACGGGAATCCTGTGTGATCTCAGCTTGGGCTATCCGTAACCTCTGGCGAGGAATCGCCAGTCATTTTTCGTGAAATAAGTCAGGTTACGCTGTAGGATATCAAACCAGTCTTAACTGATTAGATATCATTGTCTTGTTCAATTTTATACATACATTACATTGATACACTACCTCTCCAGGTTGGTTATGGGAATAATACACACACACGAATGTGCCATAACCAATGAGACATGGTTAAACTGTTCCACGTTAACTTAGATATAGCAACTATTTCAGGTTAATTAAAGCTAATTCCTTTAGCCTATACGGGGTTGACTAATCATTCAAATTGATTAATAGATTAAAGCTGTTTTACCAGCTTAATGGTGTTTAGGTAGACTTTTTAACAGTTTTGTAAAATTCTATTTTCATTGGTACCCTGTCGATTTTAGCTTGTGTTAACAGTGACCTCCGGTGGTGAAGAATCACCAGTAATTATTTTTAAATAATTCAGGTTATGCTGTACGATATCTAACCGGTCTCAACTGATTGGATATCATTGTCTCGTTCAATTTAATATACATTAAATTGCTACACTACCGTCCAGGTTGGTTATTGGAATAATACGCAAACTAATGTGTACTAACCCATGAGACATAGTTAAACTTTTCAACGTTAACTTAGAGATAGCAACTCTTTCAGGTGAATTAAAATTAAAATTCCCAAATAGCCGATACAGGTTAGATTTATCATTAAAATCGATTTAATCAATTAAACCTGTTTTGGCAAGTTCAGTAATAACCAACTCACATTACTGACCCAGTCTTGATGATTCATTGACGTTTACAAACTGAGCCTCCAACTAAAAACCCCAAACATTACGTAAATTGAAATAACTGACAATCATGATAATGAGCAATCCATCAGATGGGTTTCCACCCATTTCCCCTCTAATCAGTGGACCTTCACCCACGGAAAGATTGATCGCGGACCTCAGCAACGATGCAAATCCTAACTATGCCGAGGGGCTGAAAATGTTAGATTTCAATGCCATAAGCGAGAAAAATGCAGACATTGCGACAGACGCTCTTCAAAATAGACCATCAGGCGGAGGCCTTGTGAAGGTTCTCTCCAGTTTAGCCCTCAACTATGCCCACCAGCAGAGATGGACAGTGCACCAGTACCTCAGTGCCCAGCAGAGGCACGAGCAGGAAGCTGGGGAGTTCAAGGTACAGGTGGAGAGAACCAGGGAGCTGGCATCGAAAGCCGAAAAAGATAAGCTACTGCTAGCTGAGGAACTGTGTGTGAGAACAGATAAATTGGAAGATCTGTCTAACACTTATAACAAAGAACACGAACAAACTCTTGACCAAGTCCATATTCTAAAAGAACAACTCGGTTTAGCCAAAACTAAATACGATGAAGTCCACGCGAAACTTGATGAATCGGAAGAGCTAGTTAGAAAACGGGGCGAGCAAATTGATGCCCTACAAACGGTTGTGAATGAAACCACTCAAAGCAATAATGCTCTATTCCAAAAGCTGCAGACCAAAGACGATCAGTTAATGAACACAATGACCAAGTTGGAGGACAAAACAGCAGAACTCATTGAAGTCGCTGATTTAATGAAGGATGAGAAAGACCAGGTGAGAAAGTTGGAAAATGTGACTTCTAAACAAAAGGAGGACATCGCATCACTGGATCTCTCACTCCACACTCGCGACCTCTCCCTGCAAACCATGACAGATAAGTATGAGGCCGAGCGAAAAAAGGGCGACACCTACGTGTCGAAAATAAACACCCTCAACTCCCAGGTGGACTCTGCGATACAGCATAACACCACCCTTAGGTATCATCTGGAGGAACTCCAGAACAGTCACGCGCTATCGCGGGACAACCAAACCAAGCAACCTAGCTCACATCCGGAGCTAAGAGAACGAGGGAATGTAGATGACAGGAGATTTCAGCCTCTTTCTCTTGGCCATTCGGCCCACAGTGAATTGGGGCCTCCTCGCCAACACAACCACAGCTTGACTTTTCCTCTTGGCCTCTCGGCCCACAATTCTCCACGGGAGAGTGCAGATGCTCCCCGCGCACTTGGCGGGGATCGCCTTGACAAAATCGTCAAAAACTTCCGCCTCTTCGACCCCGTTCCGGGAAAGCCAAACGACACTGAGACATTCTTAGCCGACATAGAGGACGCCTTGGATGGCTACCCAAACGCTACGAATGCAGACAGGCTCTATCTTTTGAAGCGAACGTCCAACAGACACGTGACAAGGTTCATCCGTCTACAAGAGCAACACGTGCAAAACGACTATGCTAAACTTGCCACGGTTTTGAAAATAGAATTCAGTGGTTCTGCGACTCGCAAACACGATAGTTCATTGGCTAACAATATCAGACAAGCTCGAAATGAACACCCACAAGCCTACTATCACCGGCTTCGTTCAGCTTACTTTGGCATGCTCACTGAAACAGGAATGGAAGACCTATTACCGTTCAAACAACTTTTTCTGTCAAACATGTCTCCCAACTTCATTAACTACTTGGGCCCTACTGCCCACGTCGGGTTGCCAATCTCGATGCTCCGAGAGCTGGCAAGCACCGCTTTTGAAGCATCAAAAGCAAGCCGGGCTAACAGCCCGGACACCTCGACTTTTGAGCTTAGGCGGGAACCATCACTCGAATTAGAAGGGGCTGCATCAGGGACATATGCTGTAAAAGAGGACGATCAAAGGGGGTGGCTACCAAGTAACCACCACCCCGACAACCACCACCGTAACAATAGCTACGATGAACGTCCCCAATCTAACAGGTCCCGTAGAGATCAACCTAGCCGACATGCCCCTCCGCCCAACTCTCACAAAGGGTCAGGACACAAGGGTAACAAGCGTAACAAGGGCAACAAAGTGTTCAACAATGATTTAAACGCTAACCGAAAGGATATAGAAGCTCTGATAAAAGATGTATTGCATCGTAAGAAATTTGAGAAAGAGGACAAGGATAAATCCTCATGACTAGGCGTAAAATCGTTGGAAACCGAGTCCGCTGAAATTCATGCAATTCAAGAGGACGCAAACATTTCCATTACCCCCGCCCCCACTCGAATCCCTGTCCAGGTACCGCCCGTTCTAGACACAAGCCCGCAGGTTTTGTCTACAGACTTGGACACGGAGGTGGAGATGCACGAGATAAGCAGCTTTGCAACAGATGATTCCTCTACCATTCCGATAGAGGACCCACTGGGTCACGTAGGTAACTTATCTGTCTTGGAAATCGACGCAGATTACAAACCGCTCCGTTCTCCCAACCCACTCCATTTTGTTGGGGATATGACGAGAAAAACCAACTCGAACAGGCCATACCTTAGAACAGTCCTGGAGGACTGTGTGACCTGTCACGCTCTGATAGATTCGGGTTCAACAATTTCCCTCATATCCGAAACCTTGCTGGATGAACTAAAAAGGGCAGTGGACCCAACAAAACGTTGGTTGAAAACGGAACATTGCGATACGAATCTTCGAGGTTTCACTCAAGCTACCTCGCCCCTAACCAAACGTCTCCTACTTAAACTCAACTTCGAAAGAGTGTCACTGATACACCCCGTGTATGTGACTAGCATCGAAATCGAACGAATGCTGATTGGGAGTGATTTAATTGACCGTTTGGTACCACTAATGGATTGGAAAACAAATCAAATCTGGTCACAAATACCTATGCCAACTCCGTTGACTTCGCCGCATTCTTCCAAGGCTACCTGCCATACATTGTGCAACGACGTGGGTCCGACGTCAGCATCTGACGCAAACCCTGTGAACTTGGCCATGAGCCCGCCATTTGTGGCAAAGGACAATGTGAGTTCGACTCGGAACTTAACCGAACATGTGGTTTTCTTGTGCGGCTTGGGTGATTCACCAGCCGACACTTACCGCCCTCCTCTGATAGGGGGCGTGTGCCTAAACGGCACTAGGGCTGAGGATACCAGGCTGGCCACCTGGTCAGAAAAATCCGCAATCAGTTTGGAAATGTTCAACGAAATTTTGAAAACGGCTAACTGCCATCCCCTTGTGCCGAAAACGTTTAGATTTCCACTGGGAACGACTCCCCAGACAACACTCACTGCAATAGGGGTGTGTGCGCTATTGATCCGCATTGGAACCAAGGAATTATCCCACTACCTACTGGTTGTCGCGGACCTCCCACATACAGTCTATGTGGGAGCGGACATTTTGGTAAGATTGGGTGTTAAACTTGATACCATACACTAAGTTCTTTGGTCTTTGGCGCAGCCAAACCAACATGCCTTGTCTTTCGACCCGGTGCGAATGGCTTCCGGGCAGACTATTCCTGAAGCTTGCAAGACGATAACTGAGTCCGCCATGTTGATACCGGCAAGAACCACAGAGGTTTCTGTAAGACTGAACCTGGCGCCCGGATACCGGATGGAAGGCACCACTGCGTTCTTCCAACCCTCTCCAAAACTATTCGACTTGGGGCTAACTATCAATGGCAACCCACTGTTGGAACTAACCGCTAGATCCACTTACCTCCTGGTAAAAAATCTGACTCAAGCGGATATTTCCATTCCTCGGCACACTCAGCTAGGAACATTGATCGATTACGCCTTCCATGATTTTGAACTAGTTGTTCCTGTGATTGGGCCTCTTCCGTCCTCCCTAGACCTAGATGGCGAGGGAGGTACGCTGTTTACTTGTCAGTCAAAAGCAATAGCACTAACTCCCGTATTGCCACTGGACGACACATCGGCATTCCGGCTGGATGCCGATCCTGACAGCAACCTGTTAATATACTCCATCGTCACGGAGGATGATATTGCGTCTCCTCCTGCATGCGAAGTACACTCTTGTGAGAAAACAACCGATGACTCTTCCAAAGGTGACATGCCGTCACCACCCGATGAAGACCTGTACAATGTCGCCGAACCATATCCTGGTTTCCATGCACAGGTAATACAACTACTGTCGGAGGCTGATGCTCTTGTCAATGACACTGAACGCCATCAGTTGAGAGAATTGTTTAACAAACACAGTGAGATCTGGTCGACAGACTCGCTGGATTGCGGGGTTACGGGTATCCATGTGGTGCGTATTCCTACGCCACCCGGAGCAACTCCTACGTTCGTTAGACAATACAAAATCCCGCTCGCAGCATACGCAGCAGTACAAGAGATTATCGATTCCTTATTAGCTAAACGGATAATCAGGGAATGTAACAGTACGTACAGCGCTCCCGTGTGGCCCGTTCTGAAACCAACGGGTAAATGGCGTCTTACCATTGACTATAGACAACTCAACAAACTGGTTCCGTTGTCTCGTTGGCCAATGACACAGCTCGACCAAGAGTTGCCAAAGGTGGCAAACGCCAAGTACTTCTCCACAGTCGACGTGGCAAATGGTTTCTGGACCATGACAGTCGACCCGCGTGACCAACACAAGTTGGCTTTCTCTTTCTCGAACAAGCTCTTCACATTCAATCGTTGCCCATTCGGGTATGCGAACTCCCCCTCAGAGTTCAACATCTTCCTGCACAAGGCGATGCCAGACGCAGCCTCTAGGGGGACGATAATTTACGTGGACGACGTTCTCATGAGAAGTGAGACTTGGTCACATCACCTCAATGAAATGGACCACGTTCTCACCCAACTCGGGACTGCAGGGGCTAAGTTGGCCATCATGAAAGGGCAATGGTGCAGGACCAAGGTAAACTACGTTGGGCTTCTGGTGGGTGCCGAGGGCATCCTGCCACAGTCTAACCGAATCCAAGCAGTCCGCAACATCAAAACACCTACAAACCTTCACGAGGTGCGCAGCTTCTTGGGAGTATGTAATTACTCCCGTCAATTCATCGAAAACTACGCCGACTTGTCAAAACCGTTGACTCACCTTCTTCAGAAAGACACCCCATTCGTTTGGGATGTCACTCACAACGAAGCGGTGGCTTCCTTGAAAAACCTGCTTTGCGAGGCACCCTGCCTGGTATACCCCAACAAAGACAAGACATTCTTTTTGGAAGTCGGTTTCTCAGAGCACTGCCTTAGCGCTGGGTTGTACCAAAAATACGACCAAGACAAACGTGTGGTTGCTTACGCGAGCAAAACACTCAACCCCGCCGAACACAAATACTCAGACTGCGAAAAAGCGCTGCTGTCGACAGTCTGGGCGATCAAACACTTCACCAGTTATGTCGGCGGACAAAAGGTGATCATAGAAACATGTCACCAGCCTGTGACTTTTCTGAAAAGCCAACGAATCCGTGAGGGTGCTGTACACAACAGCAGGATAGCGGCTTGGCTCATGACGCTGCAGAGCCATGATGTAGTAATCAACTACGCAAAAGCAAAGAACCTGCCTTTGGGCAGTGCTTTGGCGGTGTGTCAACACTGTGGTGACGATGAAACCGACTCCGGACCACCCCCGCGTGACATCGCTCCGCCATTGCCTTCGAACCATCACTATTTCGAAGAGAACGTGTGTCTCGACATGCCGATGGCATTTGTAGATGGCTGTTCTTACCGCCATCTAGACCACTTGCAAGCTGGGGTGGGATTGGTATGGCACAACGACATTCCGTGCAAACCACTTAAATTTCAGCTTGGCAACAAGACCAGCCAGTTTGCAGAAGTGGCTGGCGTGCTGATCACCCTGCAAACAGCGGTGAAACACGAATTGGCAGAACTGGCGATCTGCACCGACTCAAACTACGTGAGACTCACCTTCTTATGCCACTTGCCGTTTTGGAAACAAAAGCACATGACTACTTCAAGTGGTAAAGAGGTGAAAAACAAAGAGCTCAATCTGGTGCAATTCACGGCACCCCTTGGGTGTTTGCTGCTCGTGACGAAAAACCCACTGAGGAAGCTATGGTGTCTGCGGTAACGCATAGCCATGTAGCACCACGGAAAACGTCGTCGCACAAACATAATGTGTTGCTAACGCATTCATTCATGAATGGCGACCTGGTAGCAATGCAACACCAAGATGAGTCCCTCGCCACTTGATGGCATTCCTGTCGGATCCTGTCAACCACCCAGTGTCCGAACTGGCTTTGGCAGGTTCACACGACTTGCGTTCGCTGTACGCAACTAAACAGCACCTCACACTTGTAGATGACCTATTGGTGTATGTTTCAGAAACCGACACCGCTCGAAGGTGGGTGGTTCCTAAAACACAGAGGGGGATAATGATAGCTCATGCCCACGACGAGCCATGTGGAGGCCATAGGGGGGTCAAGGCTACATGTGAAACATTGCGACAGGTGGCCCACTGGCCTCACATGGAACAAGACGTGGCACGATACGTGAGGGGGTGTCTAGTTTGCTGCCAGTTTCAACCCACCAAGCCACTTCACAGAGCACCCCTGCAACGCAAGGGTGTGTCTTACCCCTGGAGCTCGATCCAGATCCACTGGGTCGGCCCAGTTGCCAGGTCTGCCAGAGGCAACAAGTACCTCCTCACAGTGACTTGCGCATTCACAAAGTGGGTGGAGTGCCTGCCGGCGACCAATGACACAGCGGAAACCACTGCCGTTCTTTTGCTAAACCACGTTTTCAGTCGTTTCGGCCTGCCAGGAGAAACCGTGGACAGCGACAGAGGAACCCACTTTTCGGCAGCTGTAATGACCGAACTGTGGAAGCTCCTGGGAGTCAAAGCTAAACTCCACATCGCGTACCACCCTAGGAGCTCGGGGGGGGTAGAAAGGAGCAACCAATCAATTGTCAGAATCTTGAGGAAATATGTGGCAGCCAACCACAAAGATTGGGACCTCAAACTCCCATTGGTACTGATGGCAATCAGAGCCACACGCAACAGGTCTACGGGAATGACACCCTTTGAGATGATGACGGGCCGGCAAATGACCCTTCCACTGCATCTCCTGTACCAACCGGGAGATGTCGCCGCAGCCACCGCCTACACGGCTCATCAATATGTGACCGACTTGCGGAACCATCTCCAGACTACCTTTGCGTACGCTCAAGGACAATTGGAAAGAAGTGCAGAAGGTGACAAGACCTATTACGACAAAAAAGCCTCACACCAGGTGTTCGAGGTCGGAGATAAGGTGTGGTACTACATATACACCAAACCCGCGGGCGTCGCAACAAAGTTCCTGCCCCACTGGACGGGGCCACACGAGATTGTGGTGAAGCTATCACCTGTAGCTTACCAGATCAAAATCAGCAAAGGTCGACAAACCGCCACATTAAAGTGGGTCCACCGGAACCAAATCAAGTTGTACACTCCCCCCATGGGAATAGAAGGGGTGCTAGCCAGCACCGAATAGATAAAAACCCTATCAAAAACCCAGAGGTACTAAGAAAATTCTTAAGTACCCTCAGCTGATCCCTTCCAGGAGACCAGTACGTTGCACCTAATATCTTTTATTCTCTTCCCAGCTACCAGATATACATCTGTTGTCACTAGTGATATCGTCCTGCGCCGTACTGATTAAAAATAAGAAAAACAGAAAAATAGTTGTAAAAACATTTTTTGTTTACGAATACAAAAAAAATTGAAATAATCCAACAATCTCTGATTATGCGTTTCTGTAGGATGGAGTTCCTTTGGATGATCCTGACACTCTGCGCCCTGGTCAAAACCAACCCAGCAGACGTAATCACGAACGGACCCCCTACGGGAATCGTTCTCCGCGACGATCCAGGACTCCTCATAACTAACTGCAGAGTACACACGCAGAGGGTATATGTCCGCCTAGATGCAGAGAATGTGTACCGCCAACACATTCCACCTGCGGCGCATTTGAGTTGGGCCGGGGCTGACTGGACCAGCCAGGCAATTAAGCACGCCCAGCTAGACACTGCCCATATGTTGGCCCAACTCCAAAAGTTCACAGTAACCCAGTCAGAACTAGCTGAGCCCAGGCGAGAAAAACGATTCGTCGGGGCGCTACTATCGATAGGGGCAGCCGTAGGGTCACTATTTGCCCTAGGTACCACTGCCGTCAACGCAGTCAGTCTAGCCACAGTCAAGAGGAATGTTAGGGAGATTACTGAAGAGATGCCACTTATCCAGCAACAGATGAAGGCACAGGCCCTTAGGTTGCAACATGTGGGAAAGTCTCTCCAGGACACTATTCTGGTGGTCAACACACACGCTACTCTCCTGAACAAAACTATCCTGTCTGTAGGAAAGCTAGCAGAGGTCATGAACCATGACTATGCCCATGTCCAATTGGTTCGATTGTTACTGGAGGATTTTCTCCGTGAAGTTAGCTCTTCTATGGACCACTTGGCCATGAATAGAATCCCCTCATATCTAGTGCCCCTCTCAATGGTGCACGACATATTGACCTCAGCTACTTCAACCACACTAAGGCCGTTACAATCACATTTGGCCTATAGTCTGGGGTCGGCCATCCCAATACACGTTGATGTTGAACGTAATGAAGTGGGTTTTCTACTGACGCTGCCGGTTGTTGAACTGGAGAATTACTATAGATTGAAAACGGTTCTCAATGTAGGATTTTGGCGCGACAGTACCCACGTAAAGATTGCCACGCCCCCAGTTGTAGCTTACCAGGAAAACAACCCAGATTTCTATCTCACCCCTAACCTGCTAATGTGTACTCTAACCAAAGATGTCCACCACCTTTGTCCTAGCAAACCATTTGACAGGGATAACACTGAGCGTCTTTGTGGTATTAAAGCTATCACCAGCGAAGAACGTTGTAGAGCCAAACTAACAGCCAGGAATGGGGCAACCACCACACAAGTGGAGGTGGTAGGGAACCGATGGTTGGTCAACACACCGTTTGCGTCCGCCACTATGACTTACGAACGCCATGACTCCATCACCCAATTGAACCTCCCCAACCAGACTGTTTTTGTTACGGTACCAGAGGGGGCGATTATTCACGTAGACGACCTCGCTCTATACCACCTTCCCGACGACCGGATAGACACAGAGATTGAAATGCCGGACGCTTTTGCTAAACGTTCCCTTGAGTTACCACAAGCCATTCAATACCAAATCCAGTACGAGGGACCCATGACTGTTGATTTTAGCATACTGGATGAGGCACTGTTAGTCGACCCGACTGACTACAGACCAAAAGATTGGTCTGTCGCCCGCTCTTGGACGGTGCCGGACAGTATCCTGACTGTTACCATGATCCTTGGTCTCATTTCCCTTGGCGTGTGCACCTACTACGTACACAGGCGCACACGTGCAATGGAAGACCTAATGAGGTCTTATACTAGGATCACCCGTGGGACGGAAGCGATCCCGATTTTTGGAAAGGTGGCAATGGATCCGGAAACCCTCTTACAGGGCCCAGTCCCAGCCTCCTCTCCCGAACTCGCTAGGTCAGCCCAGTAATGTCCCTAATGTAAGCTTTGGCCTTCAGGGGCCAAGTTTTTCCAAGTGCCTTAACTACCCACCTGCAAGTAGGATCAACCTAGACATGACATTAGAGACAATGCCATGATAGAGCTATTTAGCCAAGGCCTTGGACATATATAGAACATAGTCCATATTAGATGATTAAGGTGTGGTAGACATATTTTGTATACTTTTATGTTTTTATTCCAATTTTTCGTTTCATTACCTTTGACACTTAGGAAGCCTTAGAGCCAAGACACCGCTCGTTTGGGGAGGAAATGTAATGATGTATTGCCTGAGTGTTGTGCGTTATTAACGTCTGCCAAGTTACTGCCTAGGTCCACTAACCGGGATAACCGGACGACGGGCCGGAACACAGAGCCACTGCCAGACCTCCTTGATCCATTCTGGTGGTGATCCACAGCTTGCGGAAAGCCTACCAGGGGGAACCACTAAAGGGGGGGGGGGCTGCTCTGATGATCCACAGACCAGGACATCCGATGGTCATTCTTATGGTGGGTTGCAACATGCAGAATCATTCCAAGTTGAACCTACCAGAGGGGGACTGTCATGACTGTCCTGATCAGGTCAGGGTACAGGAGACCACCACCCTACAGATTATCTCCCAAACCCCCAACAGAGGAGGAGAGATCTAGGGGTCTGAAGATGTGGGGGTTTTATGACACCTCACGCCCATAATAAAACTTAGGCCACAGAGAAATTCCTTTGTCCTAACAATGGAGAACTGGCCTCAGAACATTAAACATGCAATAAAGGGACTTTGGAACAATGGTTTCCGTCAGCCACAATGGTGGTTATGACGAAAAGTGGAATATTAAAATGTATGTAACTTTTGTATTTGTTTTTAAAGGTTAAGAGATGACGTTATTATGAAAACATTCTACCTTTAAGAGTTTTCCCAGTATATGCCTGATGTTTATACATTGTACGCTGTTTGGAAAATATCCAAATCAAACAGAATGTTTTGGTAAAGATGAAATGTGAAGTTAGTGTCTAAAATCGGATTTTTAGCCAAATCTAAGCCTTGCCCCCTTTACTTGGTCCGCCCAGAGAATTGCCCTGAAGGCGGTTACACCCACTTCTGACCCGAGGGTATAAGACAGGAGAGTGAAGAATTAACATAGGAGACTATTGACCCCAAGCTGCAGCTAAGGTCTAACAAAGTCGACGAACCCCAAAACGAAACACAAGGTTGAAGACAAAGAAATATTTTTCTACACGAGCTACGGACGAGTAGCTGTGTCTAAGCGGGTGAATTCAAGCCGAACCACCCAGCCTCCACTCTCCATTGAATCGTGGTATCGACACCATTCGAGCCGAAGCTGTGAGCTCTGAGCTACAGAGCTGTCTGTCCTCAGAAGACCCCTTTCCGATCAAGGGTGAGGATCAGACCACTTAGCCAAGAAGGACACTGACATCGTGAGGACAACCAGAGAGTTGCGCCGGAGAACTGCGTCATTTAGAAGCCTAAACGACCCACGCGGAGCTTCCCACCTGAGAACTCCAACACGTAATTACATCATTATATTCTGACCCATAAGAGCGGCAGTTCGGGGCAAGGCTAATTTTAAATAAGTATGGCTGACAAATGAACCCAAATGTATATTTCTCTCGTGTACTTCCTTTATTTCTCTCTCTTTAAAATCCCCATTTTGGGTAACAAGCGCCATAGTGTGTTGGCCCGTTATACTAAGTCCTAATCAATAGCTAGACTGTGTTTTGTGTATGTGCATTTTTATCATCATTTTAGCTTGCTAGTAAATAAATAATCAACTAAGATTGGTGTGGTAAATTCAGTGGTAAAGCCCGGGTCCGTGCAGATTCCCGGATTATACGACGTTCAGATTATGAGACTGTAGAGGAAATTGATTAATTTAGCGACTGTTGTAATCGATATTCTGATATCCTTTGAGTTAATTTGGGAAATAGAAACTCAATCAAAACAATGTTCCCATGGTGCCCCAGGTTAATGAGTTAATAATTGCTTGATTCATTGCTTAATTCATTTAATCACGCAATTATAAACTATTAATCATTCGATGAGCAGCAGTCGTCACATTAACTAATACAACGTCACGACACCTCCCTGTACTCAAAGAGGCTAACGTCATGACAGTGGCAAATGGGTCTTCCAAATGGACAATGACCCTAAGCATACTTCCAAAGTTGTGGCAAAATGGCTTAAGGACAACAAAGTCAAGGTATTGGAGTGGCAATCACAAAGCCCTGACCTCAATCCCATAGAAAATGTGTGGGCAGAACTGAAAAAGCGTGTGCGAGCAAGGAGGCCTACAAACCTGACTCAGTTACAGCGGCTCTGTCAGGAGGAATGGGCCAAAATTCTGCCAACTTATTGTGGGAAGCTTGTGGAAGGCTACCCAAAACGTTTGACCCAAGTTAAACAGTTTAAGGCAATGCTACCAAATACTAATTGAGTTTATGTAAACTTCTGACCCACTGGGAATGTGATAAAATAAATAAAAGCTGAAATAAATAATTTTCTCTACTATTATTCTGGCATTTCACATTCTTAAAAGAAAGTGGTGATCCCAACTGACCTAAGACAGGGTATTTTTACTAGGATTAAATGTCAGGAATTGTGAAAAACTGAGTTTAAATGTATTTGGCTAAGGTGTATGTAAACTTCCGACTTCAGCTGTAGGTAGAGTTATTAAAGTGGCTATGCATACATAGTAACAGAGAGTAGCAGCAGTGTGTGTGTGTGTGTGTGTGGGGGGGGGGCAAGGCACATAGACTGGGTAGCAATTTGATTAGCTGTTCAGGAGTCTTATGGCTTGGGGGTAGAAGCTGTTTAGAAACCTCTTGGACCTAGACTTGGTGCTCCGGTACCGCTTGCTGTGCGGTAGCAGAGAGAACAGTCTATGACTAGGGTGACTGGAGTCTTTGACAATTGTTTGGGCCTTCCTCTGACACAGCTTGGTATAGAGGTCCTAGATGGCATGAAGTTTGGCCCCGGTGATGTACTGTATGCACTTCCCTCTGTAGTGCCTTGTGGTTGGAGACCGAGCAGTTGCATACCAGGCAGTGATGCAACCCGTCAGGATGCTCTCGATGGTGCAGCTGTAAAACCTTTTGAGGATCTGAGGACCCATGCCAAGTCTTTTCAGTCTTCTGAGGGGAAATTTGTTTTGTCGTGCCCTCTTCACGACTGTCTTGGTGTGCTTTGACCATGTTAGTTTGTTGGTGATGTGGACACCAAGCAACTTGAAGCAACTCTGTTTATTCAGTTTTACACACATAATAAGGCAGCACAATAAACAATTTAAATAATATACTCAACTAGAGAATAAAAAAAAAAAAAGAATACCTATAATGATACCGTACTTTAGACAAGTTAAACACACTGGGCAGGAGGGCACAGAGATTAAAGGGCAATCTGTAGTTTAACAGATAGGGGTGGAGAAATGTAAGTGTAAACAAATAAAAAACAGGTCAAAACAAGCTCACATTTTAGGCTCTTACAGGACAAGAGAAATAAGGCATCCACAAGTCTGATTCAATAGGCACATCACCAACCACAATGTCCTCCCAAAAGACCCACAAAGAAATGCTCCTCCAGCCAGTAAGTCACAGGGGTGTCAAATACAGACTTATTTTTGTTTTAATAAGAATGCCATCAGAGTTTGGAATGTTCAAAATAAGACCGGAATGGAGCCCAAGTATCATAAAACAGTTTGGGCTTCCCATGTGTATTGAATACAATTTTTTTCTAATTTCAGAGAGCACAACACATCTCCCACCCAATATTTCTACGATAGGGGAACTGCCATCTTCCAGTTCTGGAGTATTAGCTGTCTAGCTAAAAGAGTTGTATAAGCAGCAGTGTCTGACTGAATTGTTAACAGGGGGGTACCAATGGGCAGTACTCCAAAAATGTCTGTAAGGGGAGACGGATCTATAACAGTGCCAAACATTTAAATATTAATTCCCAGAAACCCGACAGTTTATTACAGTCCCAAAACATATGAAACAGTGTGGCTGGTTCCGTTTTACATCGAACACAAGTAGGATAAAAATCAGAGAATATTTTTCCCAGTTTAGCCCCGGAACAGTGAACCACACTTTAAAAAACAATCCTGTTAATTTACGGTAAAGGTCTGGCAGCACAGGTGCCAGAAATAGACTGTAAAACTACAGACAAAAAAAATGTACATAAAAACTGTGATTTACCTTCCATCAAATAAAGTATATTACTGCAATTTTACAACATTAACTCCTATTTTTACATGGAATCTTTTTTTTTAACCTTAATTTAACTAGGCAAGTCACTTAAGATCAAATTCTTATTTTCAAAGACTGCCTAGGAACAGTCCGTAAACTGCCTTGTTTAGGGGTAGAACAACAGATTTATTTACCTTGTTAGCTCGGGGATTCGATCTTGCAACCTTTCGGTTAATAGTCCAATGCTATAAAACCACTATGCTACCTGCTTCCCTAGGTAGCCTGGCATTATGATCAACCCAGATAAGGGGTCCAACGTGGAGAAGAACTCAAGGAATCAGCATGCAATCAATGCAAATGTTATTTCTCTGATCTCAAACATTGCAGACAATGAATGAAGGGAGTAGCCTTGTGCGCGCACACATACAGGCACTTAAATCCACCGACTACAGCACACAGTCAAGAAACAGGCAGATGATAAAAAACACTTGACAAATGTTAAAACTAAATGTTTTTACATTAGCATGTTGTAAGTTGCTAATGTTTGAGATCAAGAAATGTTTTTGAACTAGGATCAATATACCTTGTCCTACACACATCTCCCATTCACCCCCCATATAGTTGTGGGTTAGGACGACAGAATAATAACCAAAATGTTAAAATACTGATATTTTTTGTAAAAAAAGACACTAATGTACTTGTCCTCTTGCTCAGTTGTGCACCGGGGCCTCCCACTCCTCTTTTCATTCTGGTTAGAGCCAGTTTGCGCTGTTCTGTGAAGGAAGTAGTACACATCGTTGTACGAGATCTTCAATTTCTTGGCAATTTCTCACATGGAATAGCATTCATTTCTCAGAACAAGAATAGACTGACAAGAATAGGACATTTTGAGCCTGTAATCGAACCCACAAATACTGATGCTCCAGATACTCAACTGGCCTTCTTTAGACTAGTTTTCTTGCTTCTTTAATCAGGACAACAGTTTTCAGCTGTGCTAACATCATTGCAAAAGGGTTTTCTAATGATAAATTTGACTTTTAGAATGATAAACTTGGATTAACTAAGACAATGTGCCATTGGAACACAGGAATGATGGTTGCTGATTATGGGCTTCTATACGCCTATGTAGATATTCCATAAAAAAAAAAAACAGCCGTTTACAGCAACAAAAGTCATTTACAACTTTAACAATGTCTACACGGTATTTCTGATCAATTTAATGTTATTTGAATGGACAAAAATGTGCTTTTCTTTAAAAAATAAGGACATTTCTAAGTGACCACAAACTTTTGAATGGTAGTGTGTGTGTCACGACTGCCGACGGATGGTGGCGTCCCACCTCGCCCGGGCGGCGCTCGGCGGTCGTCGTCGCCGGCCTACTAGCTGCCATCGATCCTCTGTTTCACTTTCTGTTGGTTAGGTCTAGGTTAGGCACACACCTGTTTGTTTCAGTTGTTAGTGGGGGGGGGGGGGGGGGGGGGGTATTTAGTTGAGCTAGGTAGGTTTGTGTTTTGTGCGTGATTGTCTATGTCAGGACTGATGTCGTTTTGAGGAACGTTATTTTCCCTCTGCCTGTGTTTGTTTGCCGCAGAGGTTTTGTGGGCTGCGTCCCTGCTCAGTGGTTAAGCGGGGTGTTTTTTGAGCATTTGTTTGTATGCGCCCTGCCCTACTGTGTTCAGACATTGTGGATGCCCATTAAAGTGTGTTCACGGATTTTCTGTCTCCTGCGCTTGACTCTGCCTCTCCTGCTTCCTTGAGCCAACCTTGACAGTATGTATGTATGTATGTATGTATGTATGTATGTATGTATGTATGTATGTATGTATGTATGTATGTATGTATGTATGTATGTATATATATATATATATATATATATATATATATATATATATATATATATATATATATATATATATATATATGTGTGTTGATTTATCAGAGACAGACTCATCTCTGATCGTCTGTTATGTTGTCACACTTGAGGACAAACACTGGGGGAAAAAATCTAAAGTAATAAAACTAACTAAAACTGACCATAAGTATTTGCACATTAGAATTTACCTACAGTTGCAGTCATTCTGTTTGAAAATGTCCCTAAAATAATTAAATACATTTCTGAAATACGCCTCTGATGGTGGCAGTGCAGTTCCATCCACTTTGAAACAAATGTATTCCCCTACTCTGCAGTACAGTTGAACTTTTTAATACGCATTAGCAGTGGATCCATAATGGACATTCTATGCACCTATTACAGCGGACAAGTTCAGTCAAGCATTGCCCATGTTATATAGCCTACCTTTTTTCCCCAATAGATCCATTGTCATTGAAGAAGTTAACTTCCCTGGGCTAGGTGGGACGCTTGCCAGTGGAATCGTGTGGCGCGAAATACAAATACCTCAAAAATGCTGTAACTTCAATTTCTCAAACATATGACTATTTTACACCATTTTATAAGACAAGACTCTCGTTAATCTAAACACATTGTCCGATTTCAAAAAGGCTTTACAGCGAAAGCAAAACATTAGATTGTCAGGAGAGTACCCTGCCAAAAATAATCACACAGCCATTTTCAAAGCAAGCATATGTCACAAAAACCAAAACCACAGCTAAATGCAGCACTAACCTTTGATGATCTTCATCAGATGACACTCCTAGGACATTATGTTATACAATACATGCATGTTTCGTTCAATCAAGTTCATATTTATATCAAAAAACAGCTTTTTACATTAGCATGTGATGTTCAGAACTAGCATACCCACCGCAAACATCCGGTGAATTTACTAAATTACTCATGATTAACGTTCACAAAATACATAACAATTATTTTAAGAATTATAGATACAGCACTCCTTTATGCAATCGCGGTGTCAGATTTTAAAATAGCTTTTCGGTGAAAGCACATTTTGCAATATTTTGAGTAGATAGCCAGGCCATCACAGGCTAGCCATTTTGACACCCACCAAGTTTGGCCCTCACCAAACTCAGAATTACTATTAGAAAAATTGGATTACCTTTGCTGTTCTTAGTCAGAATGCACTCCCAGGACTTCTACTTCAACAACAAATGTTGTTTTGGTTCCAAATAATCCATAGTTATATCCAAATAGCTGTTCGTGCATTCAGGTCACTATCCGAAGGGTGACGTGCGAGCGCATTTTGTGACAAATAAATTCAAAATATTCCATTACCGTCCTTAGAAGCATGTCAAATGCTGTTTAAAATCAATTTTTATGCTATTTTTCTCGTAAAATAGCGATAATATTCCAACCGGGCGACGTTGTATTCATTCAAAGGCTGAAAGAAAAAAATTGAGAATTCTCATGATCGCCCATCTCCAGTGTCACTGTTCCCAGGCTGACCACTCACAAATTCTCCTGCTGTTCTTCGCCCAGAGACAGCAGACACCCCATTACACTTTCTGGCGCCTTCTGAGAACCAATGGAAGCCTTAGAAAGTGTCACGTTACAGCAGAGATGCTGTATTTTTGATAGAGATGCAACTGAAGGACAACAAATTGTCAGACAGGGCACTTCCTGTATGGAATCTTCTCAGGTTTTGGCCTGCCATATGAGTTCTGTTATATTCACAGACACCATTCAAACAGTTTTAGAAAAACTTTAGAGTTATCCAAAGCTAATAATTATATGCATATTCTAGTTTCTGGGCAGGACTAATTATCAGATTAAATCGGGTACGTTTTTTATCCAGCCGTGAAAATACTGCCCCCTAGCCATAAGAGGTTAACTATCTCACGCAACTGTTGCCCTTAGCAAAACCCAGCCCTAATGGGTTATAAAGCCTCTTAGCTATACCTACAAACTCCACTTTTAACAGGGTTTAGAAGCCCAGGATTTTTCTCATATACTTGCTCCAAATACACTAAACTATGGACACAGCTGTGTCTAGACTCTCTGCAACTACCTCTACACAAGAGATCTGCTAAAAGACTAAAATGTAAGTTGACATATAGATTTCGGAAAGGGCAGAACCTATTCTATAGTTCTATCCAAATCTACTAATTATATGCATATTCTAATTTCTGGGCAAGAGTAGTAACCAGTTTAAATCGGGTATGTTTTTTATCCAGCCGTGCAAATACTGCCCCCTAGCCCCAACAGGTTTTAATACATTTTTCTCTTTGAGATAGACAAACATGAATGAGAGGGAAAGATAGGTAGAGGAATATAGAGATGAAGGCACAGTGAGGGTTTGAACCCATGTCGCACAGGGCAATGTGTGGTCTGGCAGCACTACCACTACACCAGATTCCAGCACACCATTTTCATCTGGTTTGACACCAACTATAAACAATGTTGATACAGCTACATAAACAGCCCATGTCCTAATGAAGCCACAGCAAGCAGTGCGTGTCCTGGTGGTGACAGTAGTGTCCCCCAGAGCTCTCTAGCTGAGAGGTTCAGTCAGCCTGCCCGCCTCACCGTCTCGTCCCCTAATGAGCTGGTGTGCTAATGCTAATTAACAGCGCTCACTGCGTCGTTGTGCACGTACATGCACACCACACATACACCATTCCTGGTTGTTTGGCAGTGTGCCCACCGGTATGCTTCTGGTGCCCATGGGTCTTGGAGGACCTCACTGCGAAGACGTGTAACGTGCCATCCAACTATGACAGACATGCACAGAGCATGGCATCAGCAGCTGGTGCAGACAGACCAGGGTGTGTGTAAATCAGAAATACCTGGTTCTCAGGCCTCATGTTTCTCTCATCGTTCTCTCTCTGTTTTCCCTCACTCTTGACTTGTAGTTCTTTGTCTTTTTTCCCTTTCCAACAGAGAGATCATCTGGGTAGGCAGGTAGCCTAGTGGTTAGACTGTTGGGCCAGTTATCAGAAGGTTGTTGAATCAAATCTGTTACGTGTTACGTTTTTCTTGCTCCCCATTTTCCCATGTTAGTGTGTTTGTGTCCTAGGCATTACAGGTGTACCTAGTTGCGGCTGACGATGGTGGGCGTGGCTGTAGCTGATTGAAGAGAGGATATCTGTTTGTCGTGTGAAAAGAGAAGAGAGAGGGGACACTTGTTTTTTTTTTTTGCTATTTGATGATTTGTTGTTTTAATTTATATTTTTTTGTTTTACAGCCTGTCCTCCTGATGTACTCCACCCTACCTAGGTCCTGGAGAAGGGAAGAGGTAGATCTGCCCATGGGTGTACATTCCCACGTAGGTAACCCATTGTTTTATACACTAGGTTAGCTGGGCGGGTGTCACCCTTGTATTTTCTTGGAACCAGGTAGGACAGTGGGTTAGGGCTTAGAGTGTGTTAGGAAGGATTAGGTGTGTAGAAGAGGAGGGACCTTTTGTTTATTTTCATTACTTGGACCCTGATCCCAAATATTCCCTTCTCTTACCTTCCTTGGTTGTGGTTGTTAGTTTGTTTTCTTACTGATTCTTTATGAGTGTTTTTATATGGTTATTTAATTACTTTACTAAACATCCCCTGAGGGCTAAAATTGAGTTCTGGTTGTGGTCTGATTATTTTCGCTCATTACACCCCACATTTCTTCCCCTTTCATCTGGTTTACCTGGTGTGTTTAGGCCCAGGCATTTACGTCTCCTCCTCAGACGAGCTACACCCGAGGGGAGAATGTAAGAAATCCCTGAGCTGACAAGGTAAAAATATGTAATTCTGCCCCTGAACAAGGCAGTTAACCCACTGTTCCCCAGTAGGCTGTCATTGTAAATAAGAATTTGTTCTTAACTGACTTGCCTAGTTAAATAAAGGTTTTAAAAAAGCATTAATTAGGAAAAGTACTTGCAGTTTACCACTATTGTAAAATAATCTGCCTAGTGAGTAGAAGATGTGTTTGGGGGATGTTTCTCGGCCAATTAACAGAATTTGACGTTTCAGCCCTGGGACAGGTTTCACAAAAGCATCTCAAGGCTAATTTAATTGGAGCATCAGAGCTGTTTCCTAAAATCATCATTACTAAAGCTGCACTTGAAAACCATCATTACTAAAGCTGCACTTGAAACACTATTTACCGACTGCCTCAGACCACTTGTATAACAGATAAGTGTGTCGTTAGATGAGTTTTTGCCCTTCCACGTCACTTTTTACACAGAATAACTAAATTTTAGAATAAGGCTGTAATGTAACAAAATGTGGAAAAAGTCAAGGGGTCTGAATACTTTCCGAATGCGCTGTATATATTTCAATCTTATTGAAATGAATATCATGCTCAGTCAATTTAGTTCTATTTTGCTAATTGTAGGTTACATGGTCTGTAATTTTGGCCTCAATCAGTGGTGACCGGTCATTCAGGTCATTAATACGTGTTTGCAAACTGATATGTGACAATGTACAAAAACAACAACATTGAGATAAAAAGCCGCATACAAACATGGTCTCTTTTTTGCTTACTTAAGGCAGCTCCAAAATGCAGGTGTTTCAGCCTAGCTCAGTGCTTTCTGTGGTGGGACAGCCAGCGGAAAATACGGAGTGTAGGGGTTGGTAATGTCCTCTAGTTGCGCGCCGTGATTGGCTCAGTGCTCTGTCACTCATTTGGAACACTACGTCACTGCAAAATCTACGGGGAGAGCTCGAAAATTCAAGCCTCTTGGGTGCTGCTATAGAGTTACATTAGTGCCCATCCAAGAAGGCTCAAGGCCACAGATAAATGAAGTCAAATAACTTTATATCTACCGTAGCTTTGATTGGACTGATCATGTCAACGTCATACTTTCAAAATCTTAACTGCTTTTCTAGCTTGCAAGCTATCATGAATCACGTCAACAACCTACTGGCAAATCCTTGTCATATGACGAGAAATTATTGATATAACGTATCGTGTTCATCGGCCATTGGACATAAACATTATAAAACAAGTTGGAAACGAGACGTATGTGGCACGGTCTACACACAATCACGGACTACAAAAGGAAAACCAGCCACATCACGGACACCAATGTCTTGCTTCCAGACAAACTAAACACCTTCTTTGCCCGCTTTGAGGATAATACAGTGCCACCAACGTGGACTGCTACGAAAGGACTGTGGGCTCTCCTTCTCCGTCGCGAGTAAAACAATTAAACGTGTTAACCAGGCTGCCGTTCCAGATGGCATCCCTAGCCGCGTCCTCAGAGCATGCGCAGACCAGCTGGCTGGTGTGTTTACGGACATATTCAATCTCTCCCTATCGCAGTCTGCTGTCCCCACATGCTTCAAGATGGCCACCATTGTTCCTGTACCCAAGAATGCAAAGGTAACTGAACTAAATGACTATCACCCCGCAGCACTCACTTCTGTCATCATGAAGTGCTTTGAGAGAATAGTCAAGGATCATATCACCTCCACCTTACCTGTTACACTAGACCCACTTGCTTACGCCCCAATAGGTCCGCAGACGATGCAATCGCCATCACACTGCTCACTGCCCTATCCCATCTGAACAAGAGGAATACCTATGTAAGAATGCTGTTCATTGACTTTAGCTCAGCATTAAAAACCATAGTACCCTCCAAGATCATCAAGCTTGAGGCCCTGGGTCTCAACCCCGCCCTGTACAATTGGGTCCTGGACTTCCTGACAGGCCACCCCCAGGTGGTGAAGGTAGGAACAACATCTCCACTTCGCTGATCCTCAACACTGGGACCTCCCTGTTCAGCCATAACTGCATGGCCATGCATGCCTCCAACTCAAGCAACAAGTTTGCAGACGACACAACAGTAGTAGGCTTGATTACCAACAACGACAAGACAGCCTACAGGGAGGAGGTGAGGACACTGCGTGTGGTGTCAGGAAAACAACCTCTCACTCAACGTCAACAAAACAAAAGGAGATGATCATGGACTTCAGGAAACAGCAGAGGGAGCACCCCCCTATCCACATCGACGGGACAGCAGTGGAGGACGTAGAACGTTTTAAGTTCCACAGGGTACGTATCACGGACAAACTGAAATGGTCCACCCACACAGACAGTGTGGTGAAGATGCAACACCTCTTCAACCTCCGGAAGCTGAAGAAATTTGGCTTGTCACCTAAAACCCTCACAAACGTTTACAGATGCAAAATTGAGAGCATCCTGTCGGGCTGTATCACCGCCTGGTACTGCAACTGCACCAATCACAACCGCAGGGCTCTCCAGAGGGTGGTTCGGTCTGCACAACACATCACCTGGGGCAAACTACCTGCCCTCCAGGACACCTACAGGACCCAATATCACAGGAAGGCCAAAATGATCATCAAGGACAACAACCACCTGAGCCACTACCTGTTCACCCCGCTACCTTACAGAATTACGAGGTCAGTACAGGTACATCAAAGCTGGGACCGAGAGTACCTCCTCCCAGCTGCCCACTGCACTGAGGATAGGAAACACTGTCACCACCGATAAATCTATGATAATCTATCATTTCAATAAGCGTTTTTCCACGGCTGGCCATGCTTTCCACCTGGCTACCCCTACCCTGGCCAACATCTCAGCACCCCCTGCAGCAACTTTTTGTTCGGTGTAATATATAATATACAGTGCCCTCTGTAATTATTGGACATTGAAACATTACTTCTTCTTTTGGCTCTATACTCAAGTTTTGGCACAGGATAATCAAATGGTCTGACTGTACAGAGGTGCTTGGGCAGATGGGTCACAACGGGGGATCCGTGTGTGTGGGTGTTAGGGGGGTATCCAAGCTAAATCAGCTACGACTAGATATTGGTTAAACAAAGCCTCCCATTCCTTTTCAATTTGGCATGCTTTCTTAAACAACAAAACTCTATATGCATTCACACATCAAGTATTCTCTTGAGTTGGTCTCTGATGGAACTACTGTAGAACATTTGAGCTTGGGTGGGGGGTGTAGGTCAGGGTGGAAGGGGAGAGAGGAGCATAAGTGTTTGTTTGGGAAGGGTAGGGTGAGTGTATGCATCCCACATCTGTTGACCAACATTTTGAATTCTTACTACAGGCCGTTGTTATGGATAACAATCCTTTGTAGATTTGCTTATATTACTACGCATATTATTCATCAATTGTGGAAATAAATGAAGATGTATAACTAGATGCAGTACAACTGAGGCAAGGGCTTTCGAAATGATGTTGGCTGCGGATCTAATTCTGTACTGTAGATGGCACCATGTGCTCTTTTTAAAGGATGGGCCCCTATCTCTTAAAGCCCCTAGGAGCTATTTGTACAGGGACGGTCAGCCAGTAACTGGGATGAGGGGAGGTTTTAGCGGGTGAAATATTGGAGGACAATTATACTGTACATATGAGATGAGTAATGTAAGATATGTTAACATTATTAAAGTGGCATTGTTAAAAGTGACTTGTGATCCATTTATTAAAATGGCCAGTGATTTTAATCTCTATGTAGGCAGCCGCCTCTCTGAGTTAGTGATTACTGCTTACATGTTGACGATGTAAAGACATTTTGTGGTGTGTAATGAGGAGCAACTAGACTCTGCACTTGACACATTTATGAAATTGCTTATTCCAGTTACTAATAAGCACGCAACCATTAAGAAAATGACTGTAAAAACTGTTAAATCCCTTTGGAAGATGAGGAATTCAAAAATGGTATGGTTGAGAGGCAAAAGGTATGGCAAATAAGTCGAAGCCCAAATGATTGGCAAACGTTCTGCAAAAAAAGAATGACTAAACTAAATAAAAATAAACTATTCTATGAAACAAAGATAAATAATGATAATAAATAGCTTTGGGGCACCTTAAATGAAATGTTGGGAATAAAGCCAACTAGGTGTAACAGTCGTCGTATGAAGTGGACCAAGGCGCAGCGGGTTGAGTGCTCAATTTAACTTTTATTAGAACACTGAAAAAGGAAAATGAACGAACAGTAATGCAGGCTACACACAGCTATGCAAAAACAACTTCCCACAAACCACAAGTGAAATAAGGGCTACCTAAGTATGACTCCCAATCAGCAACAACGATGTACAGCTGTTCCTGATTGAGAGCCATACCAGGCCAACAAAGAAATACACAACCTAGAAAATCAAAGAAATACATAACCAGAACAATACCCCAAAACCCCCACAAAACATAATAACATAATAACATACCCAATAAACCCCGAAACACTCTAAACAAATGCCCCCTGCCACGTCCTGACCAAACTATAATAACAAATAACCCTTTTACTGGTCAGGACGTGACACTAGGCTCCATCATTCATTGAATCAGATGGCTCATTTATCACAAAGCCAACTGATATTGCCAACTACTTTAACAACTTAGGGATGACATGTCAGCAACAAACGCTGCCTCTACACATCCAAGTATATCGGACCAAATTATGAAAGACAAGAATTGTACTTTTGAATTCCGTAAAGTCAGTGTTGAAGAGGTGAAAAAATGATTGTCTATCAACAATGACAAGCCACTGGGGTCTGGTAATCTGGATGGAAAATTACTGAGGATAATTAGCAGACGAAATTGCCACTCGTATTTGCAACATCTTCAATGTAAGCCTACTAGAAAGTGTGTGTCCTCCGGCCTAGAGGGAAGCTAAAGTCATTCCGCTACCCAAGAATAGTAAAGCCCCCTTTACTGGCTCAAATAGCCGACCAATCAGCCTGTTACCAACCCTTAGTATACTTTTGGAAAAAATAGTGTTTGACCAGATACAATGCTATTTCACAGTAAACAAATTGACAACAGACGTTCAGCACGCTTATAGCGACGGAAACTCAACAAGCATAGCACTTACACAAATGACTAATGATAGGCTGAGAGAAATTGATGATAAAATGATTGTGGGGGCTGTCTTGTTAGACTTCAGTACAGCTTTTGACATTATCGATCATAGTCTGCTGCTGGAAAAACGTATGTGTTATGGCTTTACACCCCCTGCTATAATGTGAAAAAATAGTTACTTGTCTAACAGAACACAGAGAGTGTTCTTTAATGGAAGCCTCTCAAACATAATCCAGGGAGATTCAGGAATTCCCCTATGGTAGCTGTTTAGGCCTCTTGCTTTTTTCAATATTTACTAACGACATGCCACTGACTTTGAGTAAAGCCATTGTCTATGTAAGCAGATATTAACACTATACACAACATCGACTGCAATGACTGCAACACTTAACGAAGAGTTGCAGTTAGTTTCAGAGTGGGTAGCAAGGAATACAGTGCCTTGCAAAAGTATTCATCCCCAATGGCGTTTTTCCTCTTTTGTGGCATTACAACTTGTAATTTAAATAGATTTTTATTTGGATTTCATGTAATGGACATACACAAAATAGTCTAAATTGGTGAAGTGAAATCAAAAAAATTACTTGTTTCAAAAATTAAAAAAAAAAAGAAAAGTGGTGTGTGCATATGTATTCACCCCCTTTGCAATGAAGCCCCTAAATGTTTATTTATTTTATTTCACCCTTATTTAACCAGGTAGGCAAGTTGAGAACAAGTTCTCATTTACAATTGCAACCCAGCCAAGATAAAGCAAAGCAATTTGACACATACAACAACAGAGTTACACATGGAGTAAAACATGCAGTCAATAATACAGTTGAAAAATAAGTCTATATACAATGTGAGCAAATGAGGTGAGATAAGGGAGGTAAAGGCAAAAAAAGGCCATGGTGGCGAAGTACATACACTATAGCAAGTAAAACACTGGAATGGCAGATTTGCAGTGGAAGAAAGTGCAAAGTAGAAATAGAAATAATGGGATGCAAATAAGCAAAATAAATAAATACAGTAGTGGAAGAGGTAGTTGTTTGGGCAAAATTATAGATGGGCTATGTACAGGTGCAGTAATCTGTGAGCTGCTCTGACAGCTGGTGCTTAAAGCTAGTGAGGGAGATGAGTGTTTCCAGTTTCAGAGATTTTTGCAGTTCGTTCCAGTCATTGGCAGCAGAGAACTGGAAGGAGAGGCGGTCGAAGGAGGAATTGGCTTTGGGGATGACCAATGAGATATGCTTGCTGGAGCGCGTGCTACAGGTGGGTGCTGCTATGGTGACCAGCGAGCTGAGATAAGGGGGGACTTTACCTAGCAGGGTCTTGTAGATGACCTGGAGCCAGTGGGTTTGGCGACGAGTATGAAGCGAGGGCCAGCCAACGAGAGCATACAGGTCGCAGTGGTGGGTAGTATATGGGGCTTTGGTGACAAAAAAGATGGCACTGATAGACTGCATCCAATTTATTGAGTAGGGTATTGGAGGCTATTTTGTAAATGACATCGCCGAAGTCGAGAATCGGTAGGATGGTCAGTTTTACGAGGCTATGTTTGGCAGGATGAGTGAAGGATGATTTGTTACGAAATAGGAAGCCAATTCGAGACTTAACTTTGGATTGGAGATGTTTGATGTGAGTCTGGAAGGAGAGTTTAGGCTAACCAGGGACCTAGGTATTTGTAGTTGTCCACATATTCTAAGTCAGAACCGTCCAGAGTAGTGATGCTGGACGGGCAGGCAGGTGCAGGCAGCAATCAGTTGAAGAGCATGCATTTAGTTTTACTTGTATTTAAAAGCAGTTGGAGGACACGGAAGGAGAGTTGTATGGCATTGAAGCTCGTCTGGAGGGTTGTTAACACAAATGAGATCTGGTGCAACCAATTACTTTCAAAAGTCACATATTTAGTTAAAGTCCACCTGTGTGCAATCTGTGTCACATGATCTCAGTATATAAACACCTGTTCTGAAAGGCCCCAGAGTCTACAACACCACGGAACACCCCCTCCAAATGGAGAAAGATCAATGGGAACATATTCGCACTTTACGAATCATACACCCAATGGACAATACCACCCAATTTGGTCCATATTCATCCAAATCATATTGCAAATTTCATATTGCAAATGCCAAGTGTCACACCCCAAAAAATCTATAGATGGCGAGCGCGCTCCACCGTGGATTTTCATATTGCAAATGTAACACAAGTCAACACCCAAGAGTCAAATTTGGAAAAAATGAAAACATTTTGGAAAACTTATCACCCCTTTAACCTGTTTGGGATAGGGGGCAGTATTGAGAATTTTGGAAAAAATATGTGCCCATTTTTAACTGCCTCCTACACCAACTCAAAAGCTAGAATATGCATATTATTGTTCAGGTTTGGATAGAAAACACTCTGAATTTTCTAAAACTGTTTGAATGGTGTCTGTGAGTATAACAGAACTCCTATGGCAGGCAAAAGCCTGACAAGGTTTCATGCAGGAAGTACCCTGTCTGACAAGGAGTCGTGCGTCTTGCATCTGTTTATTGAAAAGTAAGGATCTTAGCTGTAACGTGACAATTCCCAGGGCTCCGATAGGCTCTCAGAACCCGGGAAATACCTGAAGGTTGACGAGGCAGCCTCAGGCTGAAACACATTATCGCCTTTGGTAAGTGGCGGATCAGAGGACCTTTGAATGAGGATGTGAGTCTCAGGAGAAATTTAATTCGGCTGTTTAGGCTCAATGCATATTCCCGGTCGGAATATTATCGCTTTTCTACGAGATAAATGGCATAAAAATTGGTTTTAAACAGCGGTTGACATGCTTCGAAGTACGGTAATGGAATATTTAGAATTTTTTTTTGTCACGCCAATGCGCCATGCGCGAGACCGTGATGTAGCATTCTGATAGTGTCTAGAACTCACGAACAAAACGTCGCTGTTTGGATATAACGATGGATTATTTGGGACCAAACCAACATTTGTTATTGAAGTAGAAGTCCTGGCAGTGTATTCTGACGAAGAACAAGCAAGGTAAGAACATTTTTCTTATAGGAAATGTGATTTTGGTGGAGGCTGACCTGGGTGGGTGTCTAAATAGCTAGCCCTGTGATGCCGGGCTATGTACTTAGATTATTGCAAAATGTGCTTCATCCGAAAAGCTATTTTAAAATCGGACATATCGAGTGCATAGAGGAGTAATGTATCTATAATTCTTAAAATAATTGTTATGCTTTTTGTGAACGTTTATCGTGAGTAATTTAGCAAACTGTTAGTAAATTCCCCGGAAGTTTGCGGGGGTTATGCTTTTTCTGAACGTCACATGCTAATGTAAAAAGCTGTTTTTTGATATAAATATGAACTTGATTGAACAGACATGCATGTATTGTATAACACAATGTCCTAGGTGTGTCATCTGATGAAGATCATAAAAGGTTAGTGCTGCATTTAGCTGTGGTTTGGGTTTATGTGACATGATATGCTAGCTTGAAAAATGGGTGTCTGATTATTTCTGGCTGGGCACTCTGCTGACATAATCTAATGTTTTGCTTTCGTTGTAAAGCCTTTTTGAAATCGGACAGTGGGGTTAGATTAACGAGATTCTTGTCTTTAAATAGCTGTAAAATAGTCATATGTTTGAGAAATTGAAGTAATAGTATTTCTAACGATTCAAAAATCGCGCCACTGGATTTCAGTGGCTGTTACGTAGGTGGGACGAGTTCGTCCCACATGCGCCAGAGAGGTTAAAGTGCTTTCTGGGCTGTTTTTCGTTTATTTTTTTAATTATTTTTTTTTTTTGGTCAATTACACATGTAGAAGAGCTGTATGAACATACTTTTGACATATATTTTATTGACGTAATTTTTTGTTAGGCCTTATGTACAAGCAAAAACAATGTTTTGTCCATTTGGAATATGATTTCATAGGAAGTCAAGTGACTTTTTTTCCTTTTTTTTGGCCAAATGCCATTAGAAATGTCCAAATGAATTTTTTTTGTCAATTATACATGTATTTAATGTGCCAAATCAGGATGTTTGTCCATTTACCATGTACAATCATAGGAAGTTGGTTTCCAAACCCAAGAGTCAGTGAACAATGTCCAAATGGCATTTATACTGCCCAAATGATATATAGCCCTATGTTAAGCCATGAATGAACCTAGATGGTCTATTTGTCATGTGTGATGTGGGAGAAGTGGGACTCTGTTTTTTTAACGATTTTTTTGAAAAACGTCCAAAATGACAATTACCATCACAAATTTGACATGCTCAAAAATACTGCAGAAATGCATAATTGACTGGCCCGATGAACTCGGGATGGCCGAGCAGTGACTCTGGTTCCTCTCCATCGCTCGTCACCCAGCAAGTCAGCATCCATCAGTCAATTAGATGTCATTCTGACAGCAAACTGATACCATCTGACACCAAATCCACTTTTTCCAACTCGTTTAGAAGCCAACTATCACATATTTCAGAGCCCATAATTCACAACGCCTTCAGTTTAAACCATAAAAAAACACGTAGTAACGTTGTAGCTGCGGGTCCAGCTCTGACATTATGTGTAGGCCTATGTGAGGCAACCCCGAATCCCAAGTTTCGGCTCGATAGGTCATTCGTTGCCCATGCAATGGCCTTAATTGGTGCTGAAAATCCACTTTTTCAGGGCGTTGCTACGGGGTCCTTGAATGAGCTATCGGACAGAAACTTTGGGGTCCGTCTCTATGGGCCGAGGCAGTTTCAATGCACCTAGTCTTGCGACTCTGGGATATTTCTAAATGTCACCATTTTTGTGATGGTCAAAATGAATTGAACATATAGCAAATGTACGAGGCTGTTTCTCGGTCTGAGAACCTTCTAGAGCCACATAACTCACCGTGCACTATCGACTTGAGCTCTAGAACAGGTTTCTAAAGTCTCAGAGCTCTAGGTCTGACGGTTCTTTGATCATTCGAATGAAGGTAACTATTGCAGGCACTGTATGTCTCTAAGCCCCACCCTGTGTCACTATGTCCTAGCTGTGTGTGTGTGTGTGTGTGTGTTAGTTTTTTTGCAAATCTGATGGGATAAATGACTGATTTACAGTTCATGAGGGTTACCTAGTCACACATATGTAGTTTTGAAAAGATCTGACTTTTTTAACCCTTCGAAACAGCCCCTGTGACCCATATTTAAGGGGAGTAGGCAATGTATTCCTATGGGGAGAGAAGTCATTGCAAACTGTGAGATTTTAAACACCTTTTAACTGTTAGGGGTTAAACGCAAACGTCCCACCTTGCCCATGGAGGTTAAGGCACTGATTGGGGTATGCTATTACAGAATCCTGAGTTTTAAGTGTTTATGTTAATAATTGACTGTTCTACATAGGGTTGAATGCAGTGATTTTCACAATCTGCAGGCTGGTTTAGAAAAACACCTTTAGGGTGTTTTTAACCACTTCCGGTTGCTCCAGGAAGCTTACAATCGACTGTGTCGCCAGTGCGCAGCTACACTCCTGTGCGCTCGGTGCATGCTTCCCACAGTTGCCGTGCTGGCCGTCAGCCAGGAAGAAGTGCGCCGGCTCAGCGTATCTGGTCTCACAGGCCGGTGCGATCTGTGCCTGCGCCCTGCAGTTGTTGAGCTGGGTTGAGCATCCAGCAAAGACGGGTTGTGCCAGCCATACGCTCCAGACCTCCAGTGCGCCTCCACGGCCCAGTATATCCTGCGCCAGTTCTGTGCACTGTCGCCAGTGCGTCTCCCCAGTCTGGTGAGACCTGTTCCAGCTCCACGAAAGAAGCCTCCAGTGATGATTCATGGCATGAATTCTCCAGTGACGATCCATGGCCCGGAGCCTGTAGGGATGATCCATGGCACGAAGCCTCCAGTGATCATCACTGGAGGCTTCGATCCATGGATTATCACTGGAGGCTCCGGGCAATGGATTATCCATGGCAAGAAGTCTCCAGTGATGATCCATGGTGCGGAACCTGTAGTGATGATCCATGGCGTGGAGCCTCCAGCGAAGTACCCCGGTCCGGAGCCTCCAGCGACGTCCCCCGGTCTGGTTCCTCCCGCGACACAGAAGCGGGGGGATCAGCGGGCAGAGTGGGGGCTACGCCCCGAACCAGAGCACCCCAAATGCCAAGAATAGATGCCCACCCGGACCCTCCCCTATAGGTTCAGGTTTGCGGCCGGGAGTCCGCACCTTTGGGGGGGGTACTGTCACACCCTGACCTTAGACATTTATTTTCCTCTAGTTTGGTTAGGTCAGGGAACTCTACGCACGCTGCACCTTGGCCTCATTCTTACGACGAGCGTGACAATAGCCCTTGGTTCACCCCAGACTTGACTGCCCTTGACCAGCACAAAAACATCCTGTGGCGTACTGCACTAGCATTGAATAGTCCCTGCGATATGCACATTTTCAGGGAAGTCAGGAACCAATACACACAGTCAGTTAGAAAAGCAAAGGCTAGCTTTTTCAAACAAATGTGCATCCTGTAGCTCTAACTCCAAAAAGTTTTGGGACACTGTAAAGTCCATGGCGAATAAGAGTGCCCCCTTCCACCTGTCCACTGCACTGAGGTTAGGAAAAACTGTCACCACCGATAAATCTACGATAATCGATAATTTCAATAAGCATTTCTCTATGGCTGGCCATGCTTTCCTCCTGGCTACCCCAACCATGGCCAACAGCTCCGTACCCCCTGCAGCCACTTGCCCAATCCTCCCCAGCTTCTCCTTCGCCCAAATCCAGATAAATCCAGATAACAGATGTTCTGAAAGACCTGCAAAACCTGAACCCGCATAAATCAGCTGGGCTAGACAATCTGGACCCTCTCTTTCTGAAATTATCCGCCGCCATTGTTGCAACCTCTATTACAATCTGTTCAACCTCTCTTTCGTATCATCCGAGATTCCTAAAGATTGGAAAGCTGCCGCGGTAATCCCCCTCTTCAAGGTGGGTGACACTCTAGACCCAAACTGTTACAGACCTATATCCATCCTGCCCTGCCTTTCTAAAGTCTTCGAAAGCCAAGTTAACCCCTGTATGTGGGACGGACATCCAGCGAAAAATCCTATCGCCATTAGCATAACAAAATTTAATATATTTTTTTTTCAAATATAGGACTATGTTATATTGTTTTATAGATACACCTCTCCTGAATCAAACCATGTTGTCCGATTTCAAAAAGGCATTACAGCAAAAGCAAAACATTAGATTATGTTAGGAGTATATCGTAAAAGTAGCCACACAGCCATTTTCCGACCAACCGCATGCATCACAAATAACCAAAAAAACAGCTAAATGCAGCACTAACCTTTGACAATCTTCATCAGATGACACTCCTAGGACATCATGTTACACAATACATGTATTCTTTTGTTCGATAAAGTTCATATTTATATATAAAAACAGCATTTTACATCGGTGCGTAACGTTGACTAACTATTTTCCCTCAAATGCGTCCGGTGAAATAGCGCTACAATTTACTAAATTACTATTCGAAAACATTTTTAAAATGTAATATTGTCATTCTAAGATTAATAGATTAGCATCTCTTGAAAGCACCTGCAATGCCAGATTTAAAAATAACTTTACTGGGTAATCACACTTTGCGATAAAAGGGGATGCGATACTCAGAAAAATAGGCTACCGTTACAGGTCAGCGCCATCTTGGAACAATCGCATATCATGTATACTATTGTCAATAATCCCTTACCTTTTATCTTCATCAGAAAGCACTTCCAGGATCCCAGGTCCACAACAAATGTATTTTCGTTCAAAAAAGTTAATCCTTTACGTCCCAATAGCTTGTTCTTGTTAGCGCGTTCTGAAGGCTGCACCAGAAGCGCCGTCGGCCGCGGGACTCCTCTTTCAATAAAATGCTTTTTTTTTTTTTTTTTTTTTTGGTTCGTTCAAACATGTCAAACGTTGTATAACATAAATCTTTAGGGCCTTTTTCAACCAGAGCGCCAATAAGATTCAAGGGGGACGATTGCATTGTCTTTCTAAACGTTTCGAAAGGGGAGGGTAGCCAGGGGCGCCGGCGTCCTAATGGTGATGGCCCTCCTCATGTCACCACTTTCCACAGCCTCTCATTACGTCAGTTTTCACAGTAGGAGACTCAAACCACTTTGTAAAGACTGGGGACATCTAGTGGAAGCAATAGGAAGTGCTCAATGAACCATTGCTCACGGTGTGATTTATAGGCAAAGTGATGAAGTTGAGTCCGCAATTCAGAATTCCACATCCTGTTACGATCGGTCTCGGGGTTTTGACTGCCATATGAGTTCTGTTATACTCACAGACACCATTCAAACAGTTTTAGAAACTTCAGGGTGTTTTCTATCCACAAGTATTAATTATATGCATATCCTAGCTTCTGAGTTTGAGTAGGAGGCCGTTTAAAATGGGCATGAATTTTTTTCAAAAATCGCTGTAGCGCTATCCTAGGCGACCGTCAAGAGGTTAACCTGTTAGGGATAGGGGGCAGTATATACACGGCCGGATAAAAAACGTACCCGATTTTATCTGGTTATTACTACTGCCCAGAAACTAGAATATGCATATAATTATTGGCTTTGGATAGAAAACATTGGCTTCCTGTTAAGGCAAGGGCTGATTTCAAGGTTTTACTGCTAACCTACAAAGCATTACATGGGCTTGTTCCTACCTATCTTTCCGAGTTGGTCCTGCCGTATATACCTACACGTATGCTACGGTCACAAGACGCAGGCCTCCTTACTGTCCCTAGAATTTCTAAACAAACAGCTGGAGGCAAGGCTTTCTCCTATAGAGCTCCATTTTCATGGAATGGTCTGCCTACCCATGTGAGAGACGCAGACTCGGTCTCAACCTTTAAGTCTTTATTGAAGACTCATCTCTTCAGTACATTTACATTTAAGTAATTTAGCAGACGCTCTTATCCAGAGCGACTTACAAATTGGTGCATTCACCTTATGATATCCAGTGGAACAACCACTTTACAAAAGTGCATCTAAATCTTTTAGGGGGGTGGGGGGGGTAGAAGGATTACTTTATCCTATCCCAGGTATTCCTTAAAACCTGTTAGGGCTAGGGGGCAGTATTTGCACGGCCGGATAAAAAACGTACCCGATTTAATCTGGTTACTACTCCTGCCTAGTAACTAGAATATGCATATAATTGTTTGATTTGGATAGAAAACGCCCTAAAGTTTCTAAAACTGTTTGAATGGTGTCTGAGTATAACAGAACTCATATGGCAGTCAAAACCCTGAGACAAATCCTGACAGGAAACTGAAATCTGATGTGTGGATATCACTTCAAACATTTGCCATTGAAACACACAGGGGCTTGTGAATCATTTAGCACTTCCTATGGCTTCCACTAGATGTCCCCAGTCTTTGCAAAGTGGTTTGAGTCTCCTATGGTAGTAACTGACCCAAAGAGAGGCTGTGGCACTTGGTCACAGGGGATGGGCCATTACCATTGTGACGTCGGCACCCATGACTACTTTCCCTTTTCGAAACGTTTTGAAAAACAATGCAACCGTCCCAATGGAATATTATTGAAGCCCTGGTTGAAAAAGCACCTAAAGATTTATGTTATACAACGTTTGACATGTTTGAACGAACTTAAATATATATTTCTTGCTCATTCCTGATGACAAGTCAGAGGCACACGGTACATTTTTCTCTAGCCTTCGGAGCGCGCTAACACTATTGGGACATAAATTATAAACTTTTTTGAACAAAACTACATTTGTTATGGACCTGGGAATTCCTAGAAGTGCCTTCTGATAAAGATAATCAAAGGTAAGGTATTATTTACAATAGTATTTTTGATGGTTGATCGTTCCAAGTTGGCTCCAACATGTATAGCCTAGACTTTTTTTCTGGGCATACCACGTCGTTTATTGCAAAGTGTGATTTCCCAGTAAAGTTATTTTTAAATCTGGCAAAGCGATGGCATTCAAGACATGTTAATCTATAAGTCTTTGAATGAAAATATTACATTTTAACAATGTTTTCGAATAGTAATTTTGTAAATTGTAGCGCTAATTCACCGAAAGCATTTGAGGGAAAAGATTTTCTGAACGTCATGCGCCGATGTAAAATGCTGTTTTTATATATAAATATGAACTTTATCGAACGAAAAATGCATGTATTGTGTAACATGATGTCCTAGGAGTGTCATCTGATGAAGGTTGTCAAAGGTTAGTGCTGCATTTAGCTGTGTTTTGGGTATTTGTGATGCATGCTAGTTGCTTTGAAAATGGCTGTGTGATTATTTCTGGCTGGGTACTCTGCTGACATAATCTAATGTTTTGTTTTTGCTGTAAAGCCTTTTTGAAATCGGACAACGTGGTTCGATTCAGGAGAGGTGGATCTATAAAACGGTGTAAAATAGTCATATATTTGAGAAATTGAAGTTATAGCATTTATGAGGTTTTGCATTTAGCGCGACGCGATTCCACTGGCTGTTGATTAGGGTGGGACGCAAGCGTCCCACTGGCCCAGACAGGTTAAAGATGTGGGGTTTAATGTGGTGGTCCCAGCCCGCACGACCCACGTGGAGTTCCAGGTCTCCGGCAGCCTCTGGAACTGCCGGTCTGCGGCCAACAAGGCAGAGTTCATCTCAGCCTATGCTACCCTCCAGTCCCTCGACTTCTTGGCGCTGACGGAAACATGGATTACCACAGAAAACACTGCTACTCCTACTGCTCGCTCTTCGTCTGACCACGTGTTCTCGCATACCCCGAGAGTATCTGGTCAGCGGGGTGGTGGCACTGGAATCCTCATCTCTCCCAAGTGGACATTCTCTCTTTCTCCCCTGATCCGTCTGTCTATCTCCTCATTTGAATTCCATGCTGTCACAGTCACTAGCCCATTCAAGCTTTACTCTTACATCTAGACGTTCCGCTAGCGGAACACCTGCTCCAATATCCAATGATGGGCGTGGCGCAAAAAACAAAGTCCTCAAATCCGAAAACTTCAATTTTTCAAACATATGACTATTTTACACCATTTTAAAGACAAGACTCTCCTTTATCGAACCACACTGTCCGATTTCAAAAGGGCTTTACAGCGAAAGCAAAACATTAGATTATGTCAGCAGAGTACCCAGCCAGAAATAATCAGACACCCATTTTTCAAGCTAGCATATAATGTCACAAAAACCAAAACCACAGCTAAATGCAGCACTAACCTTTGATCTTCATCAATGACACTCCTAGGACATTATGTTATACAATACATGCATGTTTTGTTCAATCAAGTTCATATTTATATAAAAAAAACAGCTTTTTACATTAGCATGTGACGTTCAGAACTAGTATTTCCACCGAACACTTCCGGTGAATTTGCTAAATTACTAACGATAAACGTTCACAAAAAACAATTATTTTAAGAATTATAGATACAGAACTCCTTTATGCAATCGCGGTGTCCGATTTTAAAATGGCTTTTCGGTGAAAGCACATTTTGCAATATTCTGAGTAGATAGCCCGGCATCACGGGCTAGCTATTTTGACACCCACCAAGTTTGGCCCTCACCAAACTCCGATTTACTATAAGAAAAATTGGATTACCTTTGCTGTTCTTCGTCAGAATGCACTCCCAGGACTTCTACTTCAATAACAAATGTTGGTTTGGTTCCAAATAATCTATAGTTATATCCAAATAGCGGCGTTTTGTTCGTGCGTTCAAGACACTATCTGAAGGGTAAAGAAGGGTGATGCGCCCGGCGCGTTTCGTGACAAAAATGTCAAAATATTCCATTACCGTACTTCGAAGCATGACAAACACTGTTTAAAATCAATAGTCTTCTCGTGCACGCGCCCCCAGTCTCATTGTTCTCAGATCGACCACTATCCAAATGCGCTACTGTTTTTCAGCCATGGCCTGCAAAGTCATCATTCAATGGTCTGGCGCCTTCTGAGAGCCTATGGGAGCGTTAGAAAATGTCACGTTACAGCAGAGATCCCCTGTTTTGGATAGAGATGATCAAGAATGCCAAGAAATAGTAGGAGAGGGCGCTTTCTGTTTGGAATCTTCTCAGGTTTTGGCCTGCCAAATGAGTTCTGTTATACTCACAGACACCATTCAAATAGTTTTCGAAACTTTGGAGTGTTTTCTATCCAAATCTAATAATTATATGCATATTCTAGTTTCTGGGCAGGAGTAATAATCAGATTAAATTGGGTACGTTTTTATCCGGCTGTGAAAATACTGCCCCCTATCCATAATAAGTTAGTGGTTGTTCCACTGGATATCATAAGGTGAATGCACCAATTTGTAAGTGGCTCTGGATAAGAGCGTCTGCTAAATGACATAAATATTATATCTGGAGTGTTTCTCCTGTCTTATCCGGTGTCCTGTGTGAATTTAAGTATGCTCTCTCTAACTCTTTCTTTATCACACTTTCTTTCTCTCTCTCACGACCTGAGCCCTAGGACCATGCCTCAGGACTATCTGGCCTGATGACTCCTTGCTGTCCCCAGTCCACCTGGCCGTGATGCTGCTCCAGTTTTAAACTGTTCTGTCTATGGAATCCTGACCTGTTCACGGGACGTGCTACCTATCCCAGACCTGCTGTTTTCAACTCTCTAGAGACAGCAGGAGCGGTAGAGATGCTCTGAATGATCGGCTAGGAAAAGCCAACTGACATTTACTCCTGAGGTGCTGACCTGTTGCACCCTCGACATCCACTGTGAATACTATTATTTGACCTTGCTGGTCACCTATGAACATTTCAACATCTTGGCCATGTTCTGTTATCTCCACCCGGCACAGCCAGAAGAGGACTGGCCACCCCTCATAGCCTTGTTCCTCTCTAGGTTTCTTCCTAGGTTCTGGCCTTTCTAGGGAGTTTTTCCTAGCCACCGTGCTTCTACACCTGCATTGCTTGCTGTTTGGGGTTTTAGGCTGGGTTTTTGTACAGGACTTTGAGATATCAGCTGATGAAGGGCTTTAAAAATACATTTGATTTGAAACCTTCAAATGAGCTTCAATGCCATACAACACTCCTTCCGGGGCCTCCAACTGCTCTTAAACACTAGTAAAACTAAATTAATGCTCTTCAACCGATCGCTACCCGCCCGCCCGACTTGCATCACTACTCTGGACGGTTCTGACTTAGAATATGTGGACAACTACAGATACCTAGGTGTCTGGTTTGACTAAACTCTCCTTCCAGACTCATATTAAGAATTTCCAATCCAAAATTAAATGTAGAATCGGCTTCCTATTTCACATCAAAGCATCCTTCACTCACGCTGCCAAACATACCCTCCTAAAACTGACTATCCTGCCGATCCTCGACTTCGGCGATGTAATTTACAAAATAGCCTCCAACACTCTATCACAGTGCCATCCGTTTTGTCACCAAAGCCCCATTTACCACTCACCACTGCGACCTGTATGCTCTCGTCGGCTGGCCCTCGCTACATATTCGTCTCCAGACCCACTGGCTCCAGGTCATCTATAAGTCATTGCTAGGTAAAGCTCCGCCTTACCTCAGCTCACTGGTCACCATAACACCCACCCGTAGCACGCGCTCCAGCAGGTATGTCTCACTGGTCATCCCTAAAGCCAACACCTCATTTGGTCGCCTTTCTTACCAGTTCTCTGCTGCCAATGACTGGAACGAATTGCAAAAATTACTGAAGTTGGAGACTTATCTCCCTCACTAACTTTAAGCATCAGCTATCTGAGCAGCTAACCGATCGCTTCAGCTGTACACAGGCCATCTGTAGACAGCCCTACAAACTACCTACCTCATCCCCACATTCTTTGTATTTACTTTTTTTTACCCTTTGCACACCAGTATTTCTACTTGCACATCATCATCTGCACATATCACTCCAGTGCTAAAAGTTTGCTCAATTGTAATTACTTCGCTACTATGGCCTATTTATTGCCTTACCTCCTTACTCCATTTGCACACACTGTATATAGATTTTTCTATTGTGTTATTGACTGTACTTTTGTTTATCCCACATGTAACTCTGTGTTGTTGTTTTCTGTCGCACTGCTTTGCTTTGTCTTGGCCAGGTCGCAGTTGTAAATGAGAACTTGTTCTCAACTGGCCTACCTAGTTAAATAAAAAAATACCCCACAAGACATGCCGCGAGGTCTCTTACATTTACATTTAAGTCATTTAGCAGACGCTCTTAGTCTCTTCACAGTCCCCAAGTCCAGAACAGACCATCGGAGGCGCACAGTACTACATAGAGCCATGACTACATGGAACTCTATCCACCCTCATCAAGCAACGGATGCAAGCAGTAAAATCAGATATAAAAAAACAGATTGAAAAAAACCTTATCCAACAGCGGGCACTGTGAAGCAACACAAATATAGGCACAGACACATGCATACACACCATACACACACAATCACATGGATTTAGTACTGTAGATATGTGGTAGTGGTGGAGTAGGGGCCTGAGTGCACACGGTATGTTGTGAAATCTGTGAATGTATTGTAATGTTTTTAAAATTGTATGAACTGCCTTACTGCCTTGGCAGCAACTAATGGGGATCCATAATAAATACAAATGTAAAATATATTTTGAATTTTTAACACTTTTTCGGTTACTACATCAGGTGCTATTTCATAGTTTTGATAGTTTCTTCACTTATTCTACAATGTAGGAAATAGTACAAATAAATTTCAGTTTTATATTTTTAATACATTTACATATTATGAACCTGTTTTTGCTTCGTCATTATGGGGTAATGTGTGTCGATTGAGGAAAAAAATGTATTTAATAAATTTTAGAATAAGGCTGTAACGTAACAAAATGTGGAAAGTCTGAATAATTCCCGAATGCACTTTATAGTGTATATACTTTATATTTACCAAAAACATATATGGCGGATTGGAAACGATGCAGACAATTACACTAATAGTAGCCACAATCTATCTGCAATATTAAAGCTAATCTTGATCCCGTGTGTCGTGTTTTGGAGGAAATATGGCTCTCGATGTTTCGCCTCTCCTGAGTCCGTACGGGAGTTGCAGTGATGGGACAAAACTGTAACTACCAATTGGGGAGAAAATGTTTATCCCCCCCAAAAAATAAATAAAAATACAGGTTCAATTACAGACTGTCAGCTTCCATTTTTGGATATTTTCCATTTTGGGTAAACTGTTAAGAAATTACAGCACTTCATGTACGTAGTGCGCCCATTTTAGGGGAGCAAAAGTATTGGGACTTATTCACTTATGTGTGTTAAAGTAGTAAAAAGTTACCATATAAATAGCATGCAATGACTTTGTCAATCTTGTGACTCTACGGACTTGTTGGATGCATTTGCTGTTTGTTTTAGTTGTGTTTCAGATGATTTTGTGCCCAATAGAAATGAATAGTATATAATGTATTGTGTAATTTTGTATTCACTTTTATTGTAAATAAGAATAGAATATGTTTCTAAATAGTTCTACATTAATGTGGATGCTACCATGATTATGGATAATCCTGATTGAATCCTGAATAATTATGAGGGAGAATGTTATAGAGACGCATAATTATCATACCCCCAAGATATGCTAACCTCTTACCATTACAATAACAGGGAGGTTAGCATTTTTGCGGGGTATGATATTTGTGAATCTGTACCTTTCTCACTCGTTATTCAATATTAATTCAGGACTATCTGTAATCATGGTAGCATCCACATTCATGTAGTTGTGTTTAGAAAACCAGACCGTGTTCATAGACCATGACTATCAATGATGTCAAGATATCTCTTTTGGCATGTTTCTTCTGTTGCAGTTTGCAGCAGCACTGACACATGGTAACTGCGTCTGAGACACATCCTTTGAGTGTTTGAATATGGGTGGAATCCATTCAAATCCAGAAATTACTGGTTTAGTGACTTGGCATTTGATTCCTGGATTGCAGGCGTTTTGGCGTGATCATAGAAATAGAATGAATAGAACAGACATTCCCTTTCCCATCCCGAGTCTTTCTGGATGTTCTATTTCTGTGGTTGTAATTACATCAGGGGCAAAGTTTAGGGGCAGGTTTCAGCCATAGTGGTGGTACGATGGAGGAATCTCCTTAATAGGGCTGTTACAGTACCGAAGAAAGTGGTTGAAGTTGATTTAGCTCCCACTCCCAGATGGATGTTCCACTCCCCCGTCCCCCCCCGTTCTCCCTCCCTTCTTTATTAATCACCCAGACAAATGCCCAGTCCCATCTAAGTGCTTTTCTTTCTCTGCCCCGTCCCAAAATAATTTCTTGCAATAAGGGAGAGAGGGAGAGCTCTCAGGGGCGATCAATAGCTGTCACAGCTGTTTTATGGCTCAGTCCAATTTAATTAAAAAAGGGCCCATTAAATCTATGAGGACGCTAAGTAAGGCCATCTGCAAAGTGCAGCCCCCTCTGTTGCTCTGTTGCGTCAGCCACTCCAACTGACTCTAACTGTCCACTTAAGGCCATGAGCGATGTGTTTTTTCTTCCCTCGTTCCTTTTCCCTCCTTCACTGCTCACTCATCCCTCTCTTTTCCTTCCTCCTTTCCTACTCTCTCCTCCCTCTTCCCTCTTTTCTCTCCCTCCCTTACTGCTCAGGCGTTTAACCATGGAGAACTTATGTCGCATTCATGACAAGTTGGAAACTTGTAAGTACATCCTTCAATCTCGTAATTACAAGTGGGAAACTCTGGTATCATCCCTGCGGTCCAACATTTGGGAAGAGGTTTGGGGAAACTACACCAATAATCTCTCCTTCTATCTGAAGTTTGCACTTGTTCACTAATTCCAGCAAATGTAAAAGCATTGGATTGGTGTAGGCATGGGCATCCTAGAGGAAGTTTCCATATAACAGTCCATTCCTTTCAAATCCAAGTGCACACTTCAGGAGAAATTAGAGTTTGTTGGGATGCAATCACTTCTCTGCAGTATGACATTCATTATGCTGTAGTTCTGTTTCCAAGCAGCAGGGAGAACCAAAGGCAAAGTGATGAGGGATTACTTTACTAGTTACTCATAAATAACCAGCAGTGGTATAATGCTATTGTTTTACAGTGCATTCGGAAAGTGTTCAGACCCCTTGCCTTTTTCCACATTATGTGCCTTATTCTAGCCTTATTCTAGCCATATTCAAAAATGGATTAAATGCCCCCCCTCATCAATCTACACACAATATCCCATAATTACAAAGCAAAACCAGGTTTACAAATTTTTGCTAATTAAAAAAAAAAAAGAAAAGAAATTTGACATTTACATAAATATTCAGAGCCTTTGCTATGAGACTCGAAATTGAACTCAGGTGCATCCTGTTTCCAATGATTAGGCATTCGATCTGCCTTTATTAATCCTTAATTTTTTAATGGAGCATGGTCATCCACAATAGTATTGAAGACTGCAAAAAGGCTGCAATCTAAATCTGGTTCAGATGTAATTGAAGTACAATCAAGGTGTAAAAAAGATCATGTCAAATTTTAAAGTTCCTCTTTGTGATGACACAAGGCTTAGATTTTTGTATTCTCACATCTCTAACACAAACAACAGGGCAATGGTCACTAATATCTTTGGCGAAGACACCAGTAGAAACATATTTCAATCAGAGTTGACTTTGAAGGATCTTTAGGGTTGGGCCGTGTAGGCGTAGTCACCAGCTGGGTTAAGTTTAGATCATTACAGATGTATTTTAGATTGTCTGAATCATAATTTAGGTCACCCAGGATAATACGTTCTGATTTAGTAAAACAAGACAACAAACTAGTTCTTCTACACCTGTGGCGCCAGACATTTGACTGGCAGCATTTTTTTATTTTATTTTATTTTTTATTTATTTTTATTTCACCTTTATTTAACCAGGTAGGCCAGTTGAGAACAAGTTCTCATATTCAGCTGCGACCTGGCTAAGATAAAGCAAAGTAGTGCGACACAAACAACATCACAGAGTTACACATGGAATAAAGAAAAGTAGTTAAAACATATTACAAAAAAGTCTATATACAGTGTGTGCAAATAGCGTGAGGAGGTAAGGCAATAAATAGGCCATAGTAGTGAAGTAATTACAATTGAGCAAATTAACACTGGAGTGACAGATGTGCAGATGATGATGTGCAAGTAAAAATACAGGTGTGCAAAAAAGTAAATAAAAACAATATGGGGATGAGGTAGGTAGATTAGATGGGCTGTTTACAGATGGCCTGTGTACAGCTGCAGCGATCGGTTAGCTGCTCAAATAGCTGATGTTTAAAGTTAGTGAGGGAGATAAAAGTCTCCAACTTCAGCAATTTTTGCAATTCGTTCCAGTCATTGGCAGCAGAGAACTGGAAGGAAAGGCGGCCAAATGAGGTGTTGGCTTTGGGGATGACCAGTGAGATATACCAGCTGGAGCGCATGCTACGGGTGGGTGTTGTTATTGTGACCAGTGAGCTGAGATAAGGTGGAGCTTTACCTAGCAAAGAGTTATAGATGACCTGGATCCAGTGGGCCTGGCGACGAATATGTAGCGAGGGCCAGCCAACGAGAGCATACAGGTCGCAGTGGTGGGTGGTATATGGGGTTTTGGTGACAAAACGGATGGCACTGTGATGGACTGCATCCAGTTTGCTGAGTAGAGTGTTGGAGGCTATTTTGTAAATGACATCGCGAACTCGAGGATCGGTAGGATAGTCAGTTTTACGAGGGTATGTTTGGCAGCGTGGGTGAAGAGGGCTTTGTTGCGAAATAGGAAGCCAACTCTAGACTTAATTTTGGAATTAGAGATGCTTAATATTAGTCTGGAAGGAGAGTTTACAGTCTAGCCAGACTGTAGTCAGAACTGTCAGAACTGTCCAGAGTAGCGATGCAAGTCAGGCGGGCAGGTGTGGGCAACGATCGGTTGAAAAGCATGCATTTAGTTTTACTAGCGTTTAATAGCAGTTGGAGGCCACGGAAGGAGTGTTGTATGACATTGAAGCTCGTTTAGAGGTTTGTTATCACAGTGTCCAAAGAAGGGCCATATGTATATAGAATGGTGTTGTCTGCGTAGAGGTGGATCAGGGAATCACCCGCAGCAAGAGCGACATTGTTGATATATACAGAGAAAAAAGTCGGCCCGAGAATTGAACCCTGTGTTACCCCTATAGAGACTTACCAGACGTTTGAGAAATGACCAGACCCATGTGCATTGGGTGCGTAACCTGGCCAGGGCGTCCACCCACAATGTTCAGAATGACAGAATTCACAATTAGATTATGGTATCCATTTTAACAGAACATGCAACTCTAGGATGCAAGGAAGTGTCTTTCTTAACAAATTCTGATGCGCATACGCAAAATACAAATACATTTACTTTTCCTCAGCCAACAAGACGAGTAATGAACAGCAAAATCACTAGTCTAAGTACATCTACTATCCCCATAGTAGAAAAGTGTACCTATTCTATTGGTCAGCTTTTCATTCTGTGTAAGAAATAAATAGCCTATTCCAAACAAACTCTGGGATAGTTGTGGGACAATAGAGCCCAAATTGATAAAACCGGTAGGCTTAGGCTCAACTTTTTTTTAAGCAATGAGGATGATGCAACAGTTCAGAACGTTTTGCTTAAAATGTTGATAAGCTATTCTTTCTTCACATTATAAGCGCAGCAATGCGCACAAGGCAATCGACTACGTGAGTGTGAGTGCAATAATGCTATTATTGGGAAATCATCTTTGTCAAAAGCACACCGTACATGCGAGTGTTTTCATGAGACATTTTAAAAGAGGGGAGCCTGAAGATCCAACAACTAGCATTGGTTGCTAATATGACTAGGATTGTGCCTTTTGGCTACTAGACAATGAAAGACAGTTGATTTGAAAACCAATAGAACATGAGAGAAATGGGCTACTGCCTTCAATGGCATATGGAAGTCTATAAACTAATCGCCTCCACGTTTGGTCGTATTTTGGCAAGGCTACTTTGGAGCAAATTTAAACATGCCTCATGATATATAGCAAAACGTTCAGGTTTCAAAAATTAAGTACAGTCTTCCAGAAAACTGTTGAAATGAAAATATATTTTGGTATCCACATATGTATGTATTTGGTTTGCATCTGAATAATTTACTAAATGTTAGCTTATTCCACAAAGAAATCCTAAAATGGCCTGGACAATATTAATGGCACCTAAATAATTAGAATTCAAGCAGATGATTCTCCTTCACTTTGGAATTGAACTCACCTGTGGTGAGTTGCAGGTGCGTGCAATATAAAAATAACTAATTCAACCAGTTTGAATAGAGAAAAGGACTCATTCTCCTGTTTTGTGTCACTGTGTGTACTGCAATGAGCATGGAGAAAAGATAGAAAAACTGAGAATTATCTGAGGTCAGACACAAGATTGTAGCCAAGCATGTCAAGGCCTCAAGTCCATCTCCAGAGACCTTGATGTTCCTGTTTCCAACGTACATAATGTTATCAAGAAGTTTAAATTAAGGCCCATGCCACTGTAGCCAACCTCCCTGGATGTGGCCACAAGAGAGCTTGATGGAAGGTTGCAGCGAAGGATTGTTTGAATGCTGGAGAAAGTACCTCAATCAACTGCCACACAGATTCAAGCTGACCTTCAGACACAAGGTATGACAGTTTCAACTCGCACCATCTGTCACCAAGTCAATGAAAGGGGGTTATATGGTAGGAGGCCCAGGAGGACCCCACTGCTGAGAGAGAGACATAAGAAAGCTAGACTGCAATTTGCCAAAACACACCTGAACATGCCAAAATCCTTCTGGGAGAATGTCCTGTGGACAGATTAGAGCTTTATGGCAAAGCACACCATCTCTATGTTTACAGAAAACAAAATGAAGCCTTCAAAGAAAATAACACCTTCCTTACAGTCAAACATGGAGGAGGTTCAGTGATGCTTTGGTGTTGCTTTGCTGCCTCTGGCACTGGGTGGCTTGAACGTGTGCATGGCATCATGAAATCAGGAGAATACCAAGGCATTTTGGAGCACTATGTCGGACCCAGTGTCAGAAAGCTGGGTCTCTGTCGAAGGTCATGGGTCATCCTGCAGGACAATGACCCCAAACACACTTCAAAAAGCACCCAGGAATGGTTCAAGCCAAAACACTGGACTGTTCTAAAGTGGCTCGCAATGAATCTAGATCAGCCTTTCTTAAAGTATGGATCGCGACCCACCGGTTAATAGTGGGTCGCGACGTGTCAGAGTAAATGTATAATTATTTAATTAATTACTGGAATTGATTTGGCCAAGTGCAACTGCGCTCACTGTTCAGTGCGATCTCTGTTTAGCAGCAGTATCTCAGCTCAGTTTGGCAGCTGCGCGAGTGGGAGGAGATGCCCGTGTGCTTCGTCGTTTACTGGATCTTTTTTTCTGTACTTTTCTTGAAGATCACTCCGCGACCCACACGCTGCAGCTCTGTCGTTCAGCAGCAGATTTTGTGCTGTCAGCAGTCATGAAATGGACTCAAGCTAGCCACAAGTTCTGACTGAGCTCAATCATCATGAAATGCAAATACAGCGATGAGTTTCTCTCTCTTGGTTTTGTACAAACTTAGAGAAATAACGAGTATTGCCTGCAATGTGTTTTGTGTGGAATTAGCGGAATGGTATTAAATACATCAAACACATGGTTTCCAGGTGTTTGATGGCATTCCATTCACTCTGTTCCAGCCATTATTATGAACCTTCCTCCCATCAGCAGCCTCCTGTGGTTCTGTTATACATCTGTGTGTTATGATCAGTCAGTTTATTCCAGCTCAGAATGAAAATGATTTATTGTATTTAACAGCTACAGTTCCAACCTAGACAAATATGTAAGAGTGTTTTTAATGGGGAAAATAAACATGAATAGCTATTTATATGGGTATTTCATTATTTGTTTTTGTCTATATTGCATTTGTTTTAGGCATAACGGCAATGAATTGTACCAATATTTACGTATAGTTGCATATTTTCCTATGCAACTATACAATAAAAAACTATACAATAAAAAACTGTCGGTGGTCCTGGAGTGGACTGATGATTTTTGAAAAATAGGCACGGTGGGCTTTTGGTGTCTCTCCCTCTAAAAACAGAAGTAAATAATTCTAAATAACAAACTGGCTTTATATTTACAAATTAGTAAGAATTTCTCACCCCATGTTCAAGAATGGCCTTTTTCCCTTTATTTAGATTACAACTGCTCACTTAAGGTTATTTGAAAACAAAATAATTTCCAAAATATTGTTATTTTTTAAACAAGCCATAGAAAGTTGGTTGCAATTTCAATTTAATCCACCAGAGAAAACAGAACAAATAATACAACAAATATTGTGGTAAAACTCAAATATATTAATTGATAAAAACAACTTTGTCAATTGGAACCTTTATCAAGTGGAATATATACCAGTTTCATTATTATTATATAGATTGCAAAATAGTTGAAGAGATTTTTGATGTACCAATTCCATGGCACATTTTATGAATTGACACGGAATTGTCCATTTATTATAGCCTAAAACCTTCTGAATGAATGTAGATAGAAGCCACCTCTTAATGGGTTCAGAGTGCCGATCACTTATCCAACAAATTTGATTACTAGCCCTGCATAATAATTATGTAAAAGCCCCTTAGATATTAGATAACATGTTTTCAAACATTTGTTTTTCACAAGGGCTATTAGCAGGACAATAGACACGATGTGGTCCCAAAACACCTCTCTGACATGGGGTCCAGCAGATCTCTTGATGATGTCATTGAATGTCTTGCCAGCTTTGAACCATGCCTGGGGCTGCAGGACGCAAAGTGCTTTCTTTGTCAGACGAATCATTGGGTCGAAACTACAGAACAGTACAAAAAAAGAGAACACACACGGTTAATGTTCTAGAAGAAATATATATATATCCATTAGTCCCGTCAAGTTTCTTCAACTGTCTTCTGACTGTGATTAGAACAATGTTGATGTTGTGCCGTAATGCTAGCAGATTCCAAATTTCCTTTGACGATCGCTCATCATCTTCAACCATCAGTGAGTAGATGGCTTGAATAGTCTCGCTGGAAATAGAATACAAATCTATTTTGTTACCTTACAACCTAGAATTAAAATTGATTTTTGGGGGGTTTGTATCGATTGATTTACACAACATGCCTACCACTTTGAAGATGCAAATCCTTTTTATTGTGAAACAAACAAGAAATAAGACAAAAAACTGAACTTAAGCGTGCATAACTAGTCACCTCCCCCACAAAGTCAATACTTTGTAAAGCCTCCTTTTGCAGCAATTACAGCTGCAAGTCTCTTGGGGTATGTCTCTATACGCTTGGCACATCTAGTCACTGGGATTTTTGCCCAGCAAAACTGCTCCAGCTCCTTCAAGTTGGATGGGTTCCGCTGGTGTACAGCAATCTTTAAGTCATACCACAGATTCTCAATTGGATTGAGGTCTGGGCTTTGACTAGGCCATTCCAAGACATTTAAATGTTTCCCCTTAAACCACTTGAGTGTTGCTTTAGCAGTATGCTTAGTGTCATTGTCCTGCTGGATGGTGAACCTCTGTCCCAGTGTCAAATCTCTGGAGGACTGAAACAGGTTTCCCTTAAGAATTTCCTTGTATTTAGCGCCATCCATCATTCCTTCAATTCTGACCAGTTTCCCAGTCATTGCCAATGGAAAATATCCCCACAGCATGATGCTGCCACCATCATGCTTCACTGTGGGGATGGTGTTTTCGCGGTAATGAGAGTTGTTGGGTTTGCACCAGATATAGCATTTTCCTTGATGGCCCAAAAGCTAAATTTTAGTCTCATCTGACCAGAGTACCTTCTTCCATATGTTTGGGGAGTGTCCCACATGACTTTTTTCAAACACCAAACGTGTTTGCTTATTTGTTTCTTAAAGCAATGGCTTTTTTCTGCCCACTCTTCCGTAAAGCCCAGCTCTGTGGAGTGTATGGCTTATAGGTCCTATGGACAGATACTCCAATCTTTGTAATCGCCGCTACTCCAAGTTTTGCAGCTCCTTCAGGGTAATCTTTGGTCTCTTTGTTGCCTCTGTGATTAATGCCCTCCTTGCCTGGTCCGTGAGTTTTGGTGGGCGGCCCTCTCTTGGCAGGTTTGTTGTGGTGCCAAATTCTTTCAATTTTGTAATAATTGATTTAATGGTGCTCTGTGGGATGTTCAAAGTTTTGGATATTGTTTGATACCCAACCCTGATCTGTACTTCTCCCTGACTTGTTTGGAAAGCTCCTTGGTCTTCGTGGTGCCGCTTGCTTGATGGTGCCCCTTGCTTAGTGGTGTTGCAGACTCTGGGGCCTTTCAGAACAGGTGTATATATACTGAGATCGTGTGACAGATCATGTGACACTTGAAGTCCACCTGTGTCCACCTGTGTGCAATCTAACTAATTATGTGACTTCTGAAGGTAATTGGTTGCACCAGATCTTATTTAGGGGCTTCATAGCAAAGGGGGTGAATACACATGCACCCACCACTTTTCCATATGTTTTTTTTTATTTTTTATTTACGGGCATCAGTTGCAAAGGGCATCAGTGTTTTAACAGCGCGATTTGCTGAGGCAAGAAAATCTGAGTGCAGCCCAATCCAGAAATCTGGCAGTTGCTTCTGATTCAGTTCAATTTTTCACAGAACTGCTTGTTGCAATTTCGATGAGGCTCTCTTGATCAGATATCGGTAACTGGACTGGAGGCAGGGCATGAAAGGGATAACGAATCCAGTTGTTTGTGTGGTCTGTTTCGGGAAAGTACTTACCTAATTGCGCACCCAGCTCACTCAGGTGCTTCGCTATATCACATTTGACATTGTCCGTGAGCTTGAGTTCATTTGTACATAAAAAATCATACAATTATGGAAAGACCTGTGTTTTGTCCTTGCTAATGCAGACAGAAAAGAGCTCCAACTTCTTAATCATAGCCTCAATTTTGTCTCCCATCCTAGATAAAAAACATCACCCAGGTAGGCCAGTCATGTGAGAAACTCGTCGTCATGCAAGCGGTCAGACAAGTGAAAATGATGGTCAGTAAAGAAAACTTTTAGCTCGTCTCTCAATTTAAAAAAACATGTCAATACTTTGCCCCTTGATAACCAGCGCACTTCTGTATGTTGTAAAAGCGTTACATGGTCGCTGCCAATATCATTATATTATCACGACTTCCGCCGAAGTCGGTTCCTCTCCTTGTTTGGGTGGCGCTCGGCGGTCGGCGTCGCCGATCTTCTAGCCATCATCGATCCACTTTTCATTTTCCATTTGTTTTGTCTTGTCTTCTCACACACCTGGTCTCAATTTCCCTCATTACATGTTGTGTATTTAACCCTCTGTTCCCCCCATGTCTTTGTGTGGAATTGTTTATTGTAAGTGCACGTTTTATCTAGTGCGCAACGGGTTTTGTACCCATTTGTTTGTGGTTTTGGTTACCGGTGGTTTTATGAATAAAACTGCTCCGTTGATTACCAAGTTTTGCTCCCCTGCGCCTGACTTCCCTGCCGCCAGTTACGCACTCCCTTACATATATATTGCAAAGAATATACGTGAGTTCAGGGGCCTCGCTTTAACAAAGTTAACAATTTTCACTGTAGTGTCCAAAATGTATTTCAAGCTGTCAGGCATTCCCTTAGCAGCAAGAGCTTCTCGGTGGATGCTGCAGTGTACCCAAGTGGCGTCGGGAACAACTGCTTGCATGCGCGTTACCACTCCACTATGTCTCCCTGTCATTGCTTTTGCGCCATCAGTACAGATACCAACACATCTTGACCACCAAAGTCCATTTGATGTTACATAAGCTGTCCAGTACTTTAAAAATATCCTCTCATGTTGTCCTGGTTATCAGTGGTTTGCAGAAGAGCATGTCTTCCTTAATTGACCCCCCCATAAACGTAACGGACATATACCAGGAGCTGTGCCAGGCCCGCCACGACTGTTGACTCATCCAGCTTTAACGCATATAATTAATTGGCTTGTATGCGAAGCAGTAATTGTTTCAAAACATCTCCTGCCATGTCACTGATGCATCATGAAACAATGTTGTTTGATGAAGCCATTGTCTGTATAGTTTTTTTGGCCTTTTCCCCCAGCATTGTCCCATCCATATCCGCTGCAGCAGGAAGAATTAAGTCCTCCACAATAGTATGGGGCTTGCCTGTCCTAGCCACTCGGTAGCTCACCATATAAGACGCTTCTAGACCCTTCTTATTAATGGTATCTGTTGCTTATTTTTCAAATTGTCATGTTTTGTTTCTAAATGTCTGCACAAGAGTGAAGGTTTCCTGCGAGAGAGTAACGGTTAATGTGATTAGATGTTAATTATTTGACTAGGCTACCTGTATTTGACATTGTGTTGTTATTTCGCTGAAAACTAGATGGTTTAATTTTATTTTTGACTGTGAAACGAGGCTTCTCAGGCAAGTTTGGGAATACCTGATTTAGTGCATTACTTTTGACCAGGGCCCATAGGGAATAGGATGCGAATTGGGACACAGAATGGAGATCCTGATAAGAAGGTTCCCTATATGGCCAAGCTCCAAAGTGAAAATGTGCTATATCATGAAACTTTTTTGAACAAACTTTAATATCTTAATTTAAGGACAGGGTTAGGCATAAGGTTAGGGGTGCGGTTAAGGATAGGGTTGGTTTACATTTTGTCCAGATGGTTTTGGAATATATGGCAGTGAAGTTGTGTTTCAGGTTTCTAAATCTCTTCTGACTCTCGTTGCCATTAGATTCAAATCAAATCAAATGTATTTATATAGCCCTTCGTACATCAGCTGAAATCTCAAAGTGCTGTACAGAAACCCAGCCTAAAACCCCAAACAGCAAGCAATGCATGTGAAAGAAACATGGTGGCTAGGAAAAACTCCCAAGGAAAAACTCCCTAGAAAGGCCAAAAACCTAGGAAGAAACCTAGAGAGGAACCAGGCTATGAGGGGTGGCCAGTCCTCTTTTGGCTGTGCCGGGTGGATATTATAACAGAACATGGTCAAGATGTTAAAATGTTCATAAATGACCAGCATGGTCAAATAATAATAATCATAGTAGTTGTCGAGGGTGCAACAAGCACGTCCGGTGAACAGGTCAGGGTTCCGTAGCCGCAGGCAGAACAGTTGAAACTGGAGCAGCAGCATGGCCAGGTGGACTGGGGACAGCAAGGAGTCATCATGCCAGGTAGTCCTGAGGCATGGTCCTAGGGCTCAGGTCCTCCGAGAGAAAGAAAGAAAGAGAGAAAGAGAGAATTAGAGAGAGCATATTTACATTCACACAGGACACCGGATAAGACAAGAGAATACTCCAGATGTAACAGACTGACCCTAGCCCCCCGACACACAAACTACTGCAGCATAAATACTGGAGGCTGAGACAGGAGGGATCAGAAGACACTGTGGCCCCATCCGATGATACCCCCGGACAGGGCCAGACAGGCAGGATATAACCCCACCCACTTTGCCAAAGCACAGAGCCCACACCACTAGAGGGATGTCTACAACCACCAACTTACTGTCCGAAGACAATTCTAGAAGACAAGATTCACCATTGTCTTCTAGAATCTCCATCAAGCAGACAACAAGTGTTCTATCAAATTAAAAATTTCTCCATCATAGTAGATTTGATTTTCCCTCATTACCCCTGCTATACGGTGTTAGTAAGACACTATTTAACATATAACCAATCACATTGGCTACCAGAATATTTGGACAAAACACAATTTGAACGGGGATGATTATAGCAAGTAACTGAATTTCCAGCATTAATTCGACATTTGTTACTAGCTCTCCAGTCACACATGGGCTGCAAAATATGGTGGACATTCTCCAGTTTTCCTCTTAATTTAGTTTTGCCTACAATTTCTTAAAGACTCCCTCCATCGTATTAGTTGTAATGATGCTGTCAATTGACACAGCATTAGTCAATGGTTTGCTTGTAGTTTAAAACATTTTGTCTCCTATTCTCCCCTCTACATCTCAGGTTGAGTGCAAACAAACCCCAATCAAGTTGTTTAACTATCTCACGCAACTGTTGCCCTTAGCAAAACCCAGCCCTAATGGGTTATAAAGCCTCTTAGCTATACCTACAAACTCCACTTTTAACAGGGTTTAGCCCAGGATTTTTCTCATATACTTGCTCCAAATACACCAAACTATGGACACAGCTGTGTCTAGACTCTCTGCAACTACCTCTACACAAGAGATCTGCTAAAAGACTAAAATGTAAGTTGACATATAGATTTCGTAAAGGGCAGAACCTATTCTATAGTTCTGTCTGTACCCTCTGATCTGGTCAAAATGTCATGCTTTATGATGACCGTAAGCCCACTTTGCCAAACATCTTTTCGGTCATCTTATTCTTCTGTCTGGCAGTAGCAGTGCATAGCTAGCATCTCCTCCAGTGTCTCCCTCCACATCAGCTAGCGATCAGACAGTCTAAATGCGGAGGCCTGTGTAATAATGTTAGCATCAATTCAGATGGAGCTGGCTCTACCCTGCCGCTCCATCCCCCTCTTCTTCTCCTCTAATTGAGTGAGTGTTTGTCACTTTGCTCATTGGCTACAGTAGCATTGTCTTGGGCCTGGGTTAGGCAAGGAGAGGCAGCGCAGTAAGGCAATCTGCTGATTGCTGTTTTGGCACAACTGTCAAGATTTGTCCTCTGTGAAGTGAAGGATGGTTGGATGGATGTGTTTTTACTCCCTTTTAGGAGCGAGAGAGTGCACAGGGAAACCGTCTCCCTCCCAACCCAATCAACTAATGAAGCAGTCGGCCAATCAGTGGGGTTTAATGAACCTGGAATGAGTAAGCAGTCAAAAGTTAAATTTGCTGTAACAAATTAAATGGGACTGGAGACAATTCCTTACCCCAGCAACACGTGATTTTTATTGATAACTGTCATGATAGTTACTCACAGAGTACTGATTACACAAAGCAACACTCTATCCATTGTTGTATTACTGTGGAAGTAGGCCTGATCAATTGCAAGTTAAGCTGTATTTATTAATTGCCAAATCAGAACAGACAGAAATATACGTGGGATAGCAGGTCGAAGCCAGAAATCCAGATTAGCAAAAATAGCCGGAATTCAGAGAGAGATAAATCCTACATGCAGGGTTGGACTTTAATAAATGAGTGAGCTTTTTCTTTCTCTTTTAGTGCAACAGATTTCCTTTTGGAATTTCATTTATTCCCCGTTTTTTTCTCGCCCCTTCATGGTGTAAGGCGGAGAAAGGTCAAATGCAGGTCTGTGATAGCTATGAGCTGGACTGGTTTTAATGGAAGTAAAGGGCACTAGTATGTGGCTGGCCTTAGCAGCTCATCTAAGTCGCATTCTCTCTCTCCCCCCACTGCCTATGGTCTTCGTGTGGTTTTACTGGAGTTGAGACAGGGGCCTCGGGGCATTGTTCAGACTAGGGCTTTTCATGAAAAATAAAAAGTAGAGAGATGGAGGGAGGGGAAGAAAGGAGGGCGAGAAATCATCTTAGATTGAAAACTTGACTTCACTCACGCACATGTCAAAACATGGGGGAGCCAGTGTGCCATCCAAGTGTTTTAATGGCCTAATTTGTTTACTTGGTCACAAATAAGTAGAAAAAAAGGTTTAAGAAATAATTTGTAATTGTTATATAACGCAGGGCTTCTGGTTGTTTCAGATTATTCTAAAGGGTCTTCGTCGAGGAAAACTCAAGACTGCCGTGCTACTTCCGAAGAGTGACACAGTCCAGTAAGCATCATATCATGTCATATCAAAATGAAACTTGGGTCTGGTGTTATACTTTGTATTCCAAGTTATAGCTTCTCAGGAACACAGAACACTTCATTTCATGAGGATAGGACTTATCATTGCTGAGATCTTACTTTCAAGTTATTGGAAAAGATAAAAAGGCCACAGATAAGTCAATGATAATCCCTTTTAATAATGGAACCAATTCACCTGTCTGATTTCTTTAAATCAACACATTTTGTCCAATATCTCAAGATAGGTTGGTCATATTTTTATGACATTTCCAGGGCTGATGTAGAACACAGAAATGATTCAAATAAAAGTAAAATGTATGAAATTAAAATCCTGTATTATGCAATTGAGGTACATAATATGCAAATTAGGCATTACAGAATGCAACATTACAGTAATTTAAGCCCAGTAATTTAAGGTAGGGTGGTAGCTCTAAGCCCTCATATCGCAATATCTACTAAGCTCACATATGGCATTGTTTTAAGATGGTGATAAAATGTTATATGTACTGATATTTTTATGAAACATTGATTTTGTCCTTTACTGCTATAGCCTATAGAAACGCATTGAATAACACATTTGTACATGGCAAAACAGACAGTCAAACATTTAATCATAAGGAATACGGTTTTGAAGTATACTGAACAAAAATATAAAATGCAACAAATTTCCAAGATGTTACAGTTCAGATAAGGAAACCAGTCAAGTGAAATAAATGCATTAGGCCTTAATCTATGGAATTTTACAGAACCCTGCATGCAGGGTTTCAATGGGGTGTTTGTCCCATTTGATGAAATCTTGTTTTGCAAGTGGACCCCACACCTCGCTGCCATAAAGTGCAATTGGTTCATTGACATATTGAATTAGTTTGGCAGCAGTGTATGTGCAAAGTTTAAGACGAATAACTTGAAGTATGAGCAAACTACATGACATTTAGTGTGAAGTCACCCAGGTATATTTAGGCCAATCGTGGAGACATTTACTTTGACATTACATTTTTCTGCAATAATATCGTCAAATCTGTATACTTGGACTTTGATTTAGCTTTTTCAGTATTAGAAGCCATGTTACAAGTTCAACATTTGCAAAACACCCAGTTTTCATAACTTCATAACTCTCCATATTCTTATAATTTTTGTGACATATTCAATTAGTTTTAGCCAAATTTTAAAAGGTGTTTGAACTCTCTCTCTCTCTGCATGCTGGGAGTGTTTGGTGCATGCTGGGAATTGTTTGAGCAAGGGAGTGCGTGTGTTGTGTAGAGTTAGATATTCAGAACTTTGTTTAGGTTTTCTCTTTCTTGGTGGCATTCTTTGTTTTCTTCTTTTTTTATTTTTTTGTTGTGGTAGAATTAAGTATTTTGTTTTCGTATCGAAATTACCCTGATTTTGGCGGGGATGGCAGCCCAAATGGGGATGCCGTCCCTGTCACTTCGGCACGGCTTTAGGTGTGTTACTGAAGCTACTGTCACGGTGGAGGAGTTTCTGGTCACCGTGGGAGAGAAGGTAGGATATGAGAATGTTGCTTATGCGTCACGAATTAATAAAGCGGTGGTGGTTTTTCTTAAAACAATGAAAGCCTTTGGGTTTGGGGATGTTTTTTTGTCGTAGATGAATTTACTGTATGCTGGGGCCTCGTGTATGGTGAAGGTGGGGGGTGGTTTGAGCTGCCCCATCCCCGTCCAAAGGGGCATCATGCAGGGATGCCCAATTTCAGGGCAGTTATACAGTCTGGCGATTGAACCAATGCTTTGTTTTTTAAGAGCGAAGCTTACTGGTTTCTCTGTGCCAGGTGTAATGAAGGGTCCCACGATAGCACTGTCTGCGTATGCAGATGACGTGACAGTTTTTATTAGAGGGGCTGAGGATGTTAAGGTTCTCTCAAACACTCTAAAGGTGTATGAGGGGGCCTCCTCAGCTAGAGTTAATTGGGGAAAGAGTGAAGCACTGTGGGCAGGTCAGCTTCAGATGGGGTCCACTCCACGGTTACCAGGGGGGCTTCAGTGGGGCAAAGATGGGATGAAGACTTTGGGGGTTTTTCTAGGCTCTGATGTCTTTAAGAAAAAGAACTGGGAGGGTGTAGTGGAGAAAGTGTGTGCCAGACTGTCAAGATGGAAATAGGTGCTGCCCCAGCTGTCTTATAGGGGAAGGGTATTGGTAGCTAATAATCTTGCTGCCTCTACCCTGTGGCACAGACTAATGATTTTACAGCCACCAAAGGGTCTGATTCAAGAGCTTCAGAGGACCCTTGTCAATTTCTTCTGGTCTGGACAACACTGGATAAAAGCTGCAGCCCTGTACCTGCCACTACACGAGGGTGGGCAAGGCTTGGTGGATATTTCCTCTAGGATCATGGCTTTCCGGCTTCAAGCAGCCCAGAGGCTGTTGTACAGAGACGGTTCTAGCTGGGTCGACACAGCCTATACATTGATGAGGAGAGCGGGCTGTTTGGGCTTAGATAAGCACCTTTTCCTCTTAACTTCTTAGGGCTAGGTGGCAGTATTGAGATTTTTGAAAAAAATATGTGCCCATTTTTAACTGCCTCCTACACCAACTCAGAAGCTAGAATATGCATATTATTGTTCAGGTTTGGATAGAAAACACTCTGAATGTTCTAAAACTGTTAGAATGGTGTCTGTAAGTATAACAGAACTCATATGGCAGTCAAAGCCCTGAGACAGATTCTGACAGGAAGTGGATACCTGATGTGTTGAATTACCTTTAAGCCTATGCCATTGAAACACACAGGGGCTTATTAATGTTTGATGCACTTATTAATGCACTTCCTATTGCTTCCACTAGATGTCACCAGCCTTTACAAAGTGTTTTGAGTCTTCTACTGTGAGATCTGACCGAACAAGAGCCATGGAACGGTGATGGCCGATTAGACTCTGGCGCGCGAGTTCATGTTGGGTACTCTCGTTCCAATACGTTTTAAAAGAGAACGTAATCGTCCGCCTTGAATATTATTCATGTTCTGGTTAAAAAAGGCACTAATGATTTATGCTATACAACGTTTGACATGTTTGAACGAACGTAAATATTTTTTTCCCCCTCGTTCATGAAGTGAAGTCCGGCGGGCTAAGATCATGTGCTAACAACACGGAGCTTTTTGGACATAAATGATGAGCTTTTTTGAACAAAACTACATTCGTTATGGACCTGGGATTCCTGGAAGTGACATCTGATGAAGAGAATCAAAGGTAATGGATTATTTACATAGTATTTTAGATCTCTCCAACATGGCGGTTAGTCTGTATCACAAAGCGTATTTTTCTGGGCGCAGTGCTCAGATTATTGCAAAGTGTGATTTCCCAGTAAGGTTATTTTTAAATCTGGCAAGCCGGTTGCGTTCAAGAGATGTAAATCTATAATTCTTTGAATGACAATATAATATTTTACCAATGTTTTCTAATATTAATTATTTAATTTGTTGTGCTGACTTGACTGCCGGTTATTGGAGGGAAACGATTTCCTGAACATCAACGCCATAGTAAAACGCTGTTTTTGGATATAAATATGAACTTGATAGAACTAAAAATGCATGTATTGTCTAACATAATGTCCTAGGAGTGTCATCTCATGGAGATTGTCAAAGGTTAGTGCATAATTTTAGCTGATTTTCTGGTTTTGGTGACACCTGTCTTTGAATTGACAAAACATTACACACAGCTATTGTCAATGTACTCTCCTAACATAATCTAACTTTATGTTTTCGCCGTAAAGCCTTTTTGAAATCGGACAACGTGGTTAGATTAAGGAGATGTTTATCTTTCAAAGGGTGTAAGATAGTTGTATGTTTGAAAAATTTGAATTTTGACATTTATTTGGTTTCAAATTTGCCGCTCTTGAAATGCACCTGCTGTTGATAGGGTGCACCACGGGTGGCACGCTTGCGTCCCACATAGCCCCAAGAAGTTAAAGCTGGAGGGGGGTGATCTGCCTGGCCTGACTCCATTTTATGAGTCTGTTATGCAGGCTTGGAGAGTTTTTGTCAAGTCCCGTAAGGCCGGCACGCCACCAGGGATGTGACTTTTTGAAGAGCCTCTTTTTCACAACACTGCCATCCAGTCCCGTGTTCTGGGTTCAGCTAGCCTACGTTCATGCCTGTTAGGCGTGGGGTGTACTAAACTGGGTCATCTGATGTGGAACAGGAATAGATCGTTGGAGGAGCTGGGAGAAAGAGCAGGGATCCAATCATCTCGCCTACTGAGGAAGGTCGTTGCTGAGGTCTGTGACTCCCTGCCAGTGCTTCATCTGCAGTATGTGACTGACATTTCCAATTCTGATCGGTGGAAGGAGGGTCTGGATTATGTGTTCCCTGCACTGATTGTTAGTGCTGCAGCGGGGGCATTCGTGGAGGATGTGGGGATGCTGCTTTCTTTCGATACCCTGGAGCTGGGGGTGTTCAAGGAGGTGGGAAAGAAGGCCATGTACAGAGTATGTGTAAAGGTGTCCCATGCCTCTTCCCTGGAAGGGGTAAAATCGACGAGGTGGGCGGGTGTGCTTGGTCCAGGTGTCTCTCCAAAAGGCTGTTGGCGATCAATATACAAACTGCCTATTGATAAGAGGACAGCTGACCTCCAATGGAGGATAGTACACGGAGCTATAGCCACTAACATGCATCTGGTACACCTGGACCCTACTGTTGGGGAGGGGTGTCCATTTTGTGCTGAGTCTGAAACTCTGGCACATCTGTTTATACAGTGTTCCAGGTTGGTCGGGATGATTGACCTGATCACAAATTGGTTCTCAACGTTGGGAGAGGTTTTTTCTTCCCAACTGTATATATTTGAGCCAAAGTACAGGTTCAGTCGAAAGGGTGTAGTTGTGTTGCTTAACTTTGTGTTAGGGGCAGCAAAATTAGCGATATGGAAGACCCGAAAGAACAGTATTCGGGGACAGGGGTCTGTGGATGTGGTGGGATTGCTGGAGGGAATGTTGGCAGCGAGACTGAGGGTTGAGTTTGCCTATTATAAACTGGTCAACAATATTGATCTGTTTATGAGTATATGGGGTATTCAGAGGCTGTTGTGTATAGTTACTGTGGAGGAGGAATTGGAGTTGTGTTTTTAATTGATGTGTAACTGTGTTTTTGTATGAGTATTTATTGTGCGGTGGGCTCCCAGACCCAATAAAGATTATTTAAAACAAAAAAAAACTCTCTCGCTCTCTCTACAAATTGCCAAAGCTTATGTGGATATTTACAATATAAAAATGAGAATCAAAATTGTCAACGGGACAACAGTAACAACAATAACCAAGGGTCAAAATAACCATACAATAACAATAAGCATGCAGGAAAATCTTACAGAACTCTGCATGCAGGGTTTCAATGGGGTGTTTGTCACATTTGATGAAATCTTGTTTTGCAAGTGGACCCCACACCTCGCTGCCATAAAGTGCAATTGGTTCAATGACATATTCAATTAGTTTTAGCCAAATTTTAAAAGGTATTTGAACTCCTCTCGCTCTCTCCGCATGACGTACAATGTACATATTTCCAAAGCTTATTGTGGATATTTATAATATAAAGAAAAATAAGAATCAAAATTGTCAATGGAACAACAGTAACAACAATAACCAAGGGTCAAAATAGCCATACAATAACAATAAGCAAACAGTAGAGTACAGGTGCAGGTTGATTCGTCTATCAGACACTTTCCCTCAACTTATGGCAGGCAGCAATGTAGTGCGCTGCCAACCCACAGCTCTCTGCGTCCTCCCCCAACAGGACGGGTAGCCTATCCTCATCAGAGAGGTCTTTGAAACCTTGAATAAGGGTTTCAAATTTGGGAAAATGACACTCTAATTGTTTTTTATTTTTGACATTTTGTCAGGAAATGCAGCTCCGTCTCAGGTTCTGCTATTGTGCAGTGGTTGCACAGCCTTTCCTCTACAGGCAGCCAGGTTTTCCTGTGTCTACACTTCTGTAAGGCTCGGGCGTCGTGAGTGAGGAATCAAACGCAGGAAGCAGCGAGCACAGGGTAGTGGCTTTTTAATGGGTCAACAGGCGAGCACACACAAGCCACCCCAAACAGCGAAAAATGCGCACACAAAATAAAGTGCCCTAAACACAGGGGAACACACATGCGGCGCAAAAACTAACGCACAAGCGTAAACACAAGCACAAACAGGAAGGACAATCCCGCACAATGAGAAGGCGGACCAGCTAATACTAATAGCCCCGCTAATCACCCCCACTAAGAACAGGTGCACACAATCACAAAAAGGGGGAAAACAAAAAGGTAATCAGTGGCAGCTAATAGGCCGGTGACGACGACCGCCGAGGGCACCCGAGCAGGAGTGGGCACCACCGTCGGTGGGAATCGTGACAGTACCCCCCTCCTGATGCGCGGCTCCTGCAGCGTGCCGACACCGGCCTCGAGGACGACCCGGAGGGCGAGGCGCAGGGCGATCCAGACGGAGGCGATGGAAATCCCTCAACATGGATGGGTCCAAGACGTCCTCCGCCGGCACCCAGCACCTCTGCTCCGGACCGTACCCCTCCCAGTCTACGAGGTACTGCAGGCCCCTCACCCGGCGTCTCGAGTCCAGAATGGCCCGTATGCAGTACGCCGGGGACCCCCCGATGTCCAGAGGGACCTCCGGCACCTCCGGCACCTCACCTTCCTGCAGGGGACCAGCTACCACCGGCCTGAGGAGAGACACATGAAATGAGGGGTTAATACGGTAATAGGAAGGGAGTTGTAACCAATAACACACCTCGTTTATCCTCCTCGGGACTTTAAAGGGCCCCACACACTGCGGCCCCAGCTTTTGGCAGGGCACGCGGAGGGGCAGGTTCCGGGTCGAGAGCCAGTCCCTGTCCCCCGGTACGAACACGGGTGCCTCACTGCGGTGGTGGTCAGCACTCCTCTTCTGCCGTCCACTGGCCTCCTTCAGGGATTCCTGGACGGCTCTCCAGGTCTCCTTGGAGCGCTGTACCCAGTCCTCCACTGCAGGAGCCTCGGTCTGGCTCTGGTGCCATGGTGCCAGGACCGGCTGGTAACCCAAAACACACTGAAAGGGTGACATGTTAGTAGAGGAGTGACGAAGTGAGTTCTGGGCTAACTCCGCCCAAGGAATGTACCTCGCCCACTCCCCTGGCCGGTCCTGGCAATATGACCTCAGAAACCTGCCCACCTCCTGGTTCACCCTCTCCGCCTGCCCATTACTCTCGGGGTGATAACCGGAGGTCAAACTGACCGAGACCCCCAGCCGCTCCATAAACGCTTTCCAGACCCTGGATGTGAACTGGGAACCTCGATCAATGTCCTCCGTCACCCCGTAGTGCCGGAAGACGTGGGTAAATAGGGCCTCCGCAGTATGCAGGGCCGTAGGGAGACCGGGCAACGGGAGGAGACGGCAGGACTTTGAAAACCGATCCACAACCACCAAAATCGTAGTGTTCCCCTGAGACGGGGGAAGATCTGTCAAGAGGTCTACAGACAGGTGCGACCATGGCCATTGCGGAACGGGGAGGGGCTGTAACTTCCCTCTCTGGAGATGCCTAGGAGCCTTACTCTGGGCGCACACCGAACAGGAAGAGACATAGAACCTCACATCCTTAGCCAAGGTGGGCCACCAGTACTTCCCCCTGAGATTCCGCACTGTCCTCGCCACACCAGGATGACCCGAAGTGGGTAGCGTGTGCGCCCACTGAATCAATACATCACGAACACCGAGCGGCACGTACATGCGACCCACGGGACACTGTGCAGGCGCAGGTTCCAATACTAATGCCCGCTCGATGTCCGCGTCCACCTCCCATACCACTGGTGCCACCAGTCTAGACGCTGGAATGATGGGAGTTGGATCGATGGGCCGGTCCTCCGTGTCATAAAGACGGGACAGCGCGTCAGCCCTCGTGTTCAGGGAGCCTGGTCTATAGGAGATCGTAAACCTAAACCGGGCGAAGAACTTGGCCCACCTTGCCTGACACGGATTCAGTCTCCTAGCTACCCGGATGTACTCCAGATTTTGATGGTCGGTCCAGATGAAAAATGGGTGCTTAGCCCCCTCAAGCCAGTGTCGCCACACCCTCAAGGCTTTTACCACCGCTAGCAACTCCCTGTCCCCCACATCATAGTTACGCTCCGCCGAACTGAGCTTCTTCGAAAAGAAAGCGCAGGGGCGGAGTTTCAATGGCGTACCCGAGCGCTGTGATAGCACGGCACCCACCCCAGCCTCGGATGCATCCACCTCCACTATGAATGCTAGAGACGGGTCTGGGTGCGCCAACACGGGTGCTTCGGTGAACAGCGCCTTCAACTTCTTGAAGGCTCCGTCTGCCTCTGTCGACCACCGCAAACGCACTGGCCCCCCCTTCAGCAGTGAGGTAATGGGAGCCGCTACCTGGCCAAAACCCCGGATAAACCTCCGGTAGTAATTGGCAAAGCCTAAGAACCGCTGTACTTCCTTCACTGTGGTAGGAGTTGGCCAATTACGCACGGCCTTAACACGGTTGCACTCCATCACCACCCCTGTGGTGGAAATGCGATAACCCAGGAAGGAAACGGCTCGTTTGGAAAACACACATTTCTCAGCCTTAACGTATAGGTCATGCTCCAGAAGTCTACCAAGCAACCTTGCATACCAGGGACACATGCGCGGAGCGTGTGGCGGAATATATCAGAATGTCATCGATATAGACAATCATGCCCTGCCCATGCAGGTCCCTGAGAATCTTGTCTACAAAGGATTGAAAGACGGCTGGAGCATTCTTCAACCCATACGGCATGACGAGGTACTCATAATGGCCCGATGTGGTACTAAATGCGGTTTTCCACTCGTCTCCATCCTTGATACGCACCAGGTTATACGCGCTCCTGAGATCCAGTTTTGTGATGAATTTTGCTCCATGAAATGATTCCACCGCCGTAGCGATGAGAGGTAGCAGGTAACTAAACCCCACCGTGATAGCATTTAGACCTCTGTAATCAATGCACGGACGCAGACCTCCCTCCTTTTTCTTCACAAAAAAGAAACTCGAGGAGGCGGGTGAGATGGAGGGCCGAATGTACCTCTGTCCCAGAGATTCCGTGACATATGTCTCCATAGCCACCGTCTCCTCCTGTGACAAGTGGTACAGGTGACTCTTGGGATGCGCAGCGTTAACCTGGAGATCTATCGCACAATCCCCCTGTCGATGAGGTGGTAATTTGGTCGCCCTCTTTTTACAGAAAGCGATTGCCAAATCGACGTATCCAGGGGGAATGCGCATGGTGGACACCTGGTCTGGACTCTCCACCGACGTGGCACCTATGGAAACTCCTAGACATTTCCCTGAACACTCCTCTGACCACCCTTGGAGAACCCCCTGTTTCCACGAAATCCAGGGATTGTGATCAGCCAGCCAGGGGACCCCCAGTACCACCGGATATGCAGGCGAATCAATAAGGAAAAAACTAATCCATTCCTTATGATTCCCCTGCGTTACCATGTCCAGTGGAACCATAGACTCCCTGACTAGCCCTGACCCTAATGGTCGGCTATCTAGGGAGTGCACGGGGAAGGGGGAATCTAGCGGAACTCGCGGAATGCCCAGCTTAATGGCAAATCCGCGATCCATAAAGTTCCCAGCTGCGCCTGAATCGACTAGCGCCCTATGCTGGGAAGAGGGGAAAAAAATCAGAAAACAAAATAGGTAAGAACACGTGACCAAGAGGGGGTTCTGGGTGAATCTGGTGCTGACTCACCTGGGGTGACCGAGAAGTGTTCTGCCTGCCCTCTCGACTCCCAGACTGGCTCCTCCAGCACCGGTCGGCCGTGTGTCCTCTCCAACCACAGCTGGTGCAGGAGGAGCCACCTCCTCCGGTGCTCCTTGGCACAGCCCCCCCACCTCCATAGGAGTAGGGGCGGGGGTGCATGGAGGTGGAACGGACAGGACCCTTTCCGAACGCCCGCGGGCAGCCAGCAGATTGTCCAGACGGATGGACATATCGATGAGCTCATCAAGGGACAGAGCAGTGTCTCGACAGGCTAGCTCCCTGCGGATGTCCGCCAGGAGACTACACCGGTAATGGTCTATAAGGGCCCTGTCATTCCACCCCGCCCCAGCAGCCAAGGTACAGAACTCCAGCGCGAAGTCCTGCGCGCTCCTCGTCTCCTGCCTGAGGTGGAACAGCCGCTCACTCGCCGCTCTTCCTTCCGGAGGGTGGTCGAACATGGCCCGAAAGTGGCAGGTGAACTCTGGGTAGTGATCCCTCGTCGAGTCTGGACCATTCCAGACAGCATTTGCCCACTTCAGAGCTCGGCCCGTCAGGCAGTAAACGAGGGCACTCATGCTCTCCTCTCCTGAGGGAGCAGGTCTGACGGTGGCCAGGTACAGCTCGAGCTGGAGCCGAAATCCCTGGCACCCAGCCGCCGCTCCATCATACTCCCTCGGGAGCGCCAGACGAAGCGCGCCAGACGCAGTGGGAGGCGGAGGTGGCTGCGTCGGAGGTGGCTGCGTCGGAGGAGCCGGAGGTGGAGAGAAGAGACCACTCCTCTCCCATCGGTCCATCCTCTCCATCATCTGATCCATCGCAGATCCAATTCGGTGGAGGACAGTAGTGTGGTGGAGCACGCGTTCCTCCATCGAGGGAAGGGGGTTGGCCGCTGCTCCTGCTGACTCCATAGTATTGTGGTGCGGGATTCTGTAAGGCTCGGGCATTGTGAGTGAGGAATCAAACGCAGGAAGCAGCGAGCACAGGGTAGTGGCTTTTTAATGGGTCAACAGGCGAGCACACACAAGCTACCCCAAACAGCGAAAAACGCGCACACAAAATAAAGTGCCCCAAACACAGGGGAACACACACGCGGCGCAAAAACTAACGCACAAGCGTAAACACAAGCACAAACAGGAATGACAATCCCGCACAATGAGAAGGCGGACCAGCTAATACTAATAGCCCCAATAATCACCCCCACTAAGAACAGGTGCACACAATCACAAAAAGGGGGAAAACAAAAAGGGAATCAGTGGCAGCTAATAGGCCGGTGACGACAACCGCCACCCGAGCAGGAGGGGGCGCCACCGTCGGTGGGAATCGTGACACCTTCTCAATGGCAAGGCTGTGATCACTGAGCCTGTACTTTGTCAAGGTTTTTCTAAGGTTTTGATCAGTAACCATGGTCAAATATTTAGCCAAGGTATACTGCCAATTTAGGGCCAGATAGCACTGCATTTTGCTTTGTGTTTGTGCTTATGTTTCCCAATAAGCAATGAAGTATTGTTTTGACTGTGTTGTAATTTGGTTTATTCTATGTTCTGGTCCTGAGGCTTCAGTGTGTTAGCAGAACAGGTTTGTGAACTCAGCCCCAGGACCAGCTGGATGAGGGGACTCTTTTCTTTGCTCAGCTCTTGGCATTGCAGGGCTTGGTAATGCAATGAGAGGGGGTCACTGTATTTTAGATGTTTCCAAAACTTAATTGCTCTTTTTTGAGTTTTTATTATTAGTGGATATTGTCCTAATTCTGCCCTTCATAAATTGTTTGTAGTTTTCCTCTGGATATGTAGGAGAATCTTACAGAACTCTGCATGCAGGGTTTCAATGGGGTGTTTGTCCCATTTGATGAAATCTTGTTTTGCAAGTGGACCCCACACCTCGCTGCCATAAAGTGCAATTGGTTCATTGACATTTTCAATTAGTTTTAGCCAAATTTTAATAGGTATTTGAACTCTCTCTCTATCTCTCAATTCAATTTGCTTTATTTGCATGACGTAATAATGTACATATTGCCAAAGCTTATTGTGGATATTTACAATATAAAAAAATTAATAAAAATGAGAATCAAAATTGTCAACCGGACAACAGTAACAACAATAACCAAGGGTCAAAATAACCATACAATAACAATAAGCAAACAGTAGAGTACAGGTGCAGGCTGATTGGTCTGTCAGACACTGTCCCTCAACTTATGGCAGGCAGCAATGTAATGCGCTGCCAACCAACAGCCCTCTGCGTCCTCCCCCACAGGACGGGTAGCCTATCCTCATCAGAGAGGTCTTTGAAACCTTGAATAAGGGTTTCAAATTTGGGAAAATGACACTCTCTAATTGTTTTTTATTTTTGACATTTTGTCAGGAAATGCAGCTCCGTCTCAGGTTCTGCTGTTGTGCAGTGGTTGCACAGCCTTTCCTCTACAGGCAGCCAGGTTTTCCTGTGTCTACCCTTCTCAATGGCAAGGCTGTGGTCACTGAGCCTGTACTTTGTCAAGGTTTTTCTAAGGTTTTGATCAGTAACCATGGTCAAATATTTAGCCAAGGTGTGCTGCCGATTTAGGGCCAGATAGCACTGCATTTTGCTTTGTGTTTGTGCTTGTGTTTCCCAATAAGCAATAAAGTTTTGTTTTGACTGTGTTGTAATTTGGTTTATTCTGATTGATTGTGTGTTCTGGTCCTGAGGCTTCAGTGTGTTAGTAGAATAGGTTTGTGAACTCATCCCCAGGACCAGCTGGATGAGGGGACTCTTTTCTTTGCTCAGCTCTTGGCATTGCAGGGCTTGGTAATAAAATGAGAGGGGGTCACTGTATTTTAGATGTTTCCAAAACTTAATTGCTCTTTTTTTAGTTTTTATTATTAGTGGATATTGGCCTAATTCTGCCCTGCATTAATTGTTTGTAGTTTTCCTCTGGACATGTAGGAGAATCTTACAGAACTCTGCATGCAGGGTTTCAATGGGGTGTTTGTCCCATTTGATGAAATCTTGTTTTGCAAGTGGACCCCACACCTCGCTGCCATAAAGTGCAATTGGTTCATTGACATATTGAATTAGTTTGGCAGCAGTGTATGTGCAAAGTTTAAGACGAATAACTTGAAGTATGAGCAAACTACATGACATTTAGTGTGAAGTCACCCAGGTATATTTAGGCCAATCGTGAAGGAGACATTTACTTTGACATTACATTTTTCTGCAATAATATCGTCAAATCTGTATACTTGGACTTTGATTTAGCTTTTTCAGTATTAGAAGCCATGTTACAAGTTCAACATTTGCAAAACACCCAGTTTTCATAACTTCATAACTCTCCATATTCTTATAATTTTTGTCCAAAAGTAAAAGGCTTGACGTCCCACAAGGTTAGCAGCAACATTTTGCGACATATACTGGGTTGCCGCTTATTTTGATCCCGATTGGTACTTATTTGACAAAGTTACAGTCAATCAAGTGAAGACCGCCCGCGTCATCGGCGTGCATGAAATACAAATCGATTGCGCATGCTATATGGACATTTTAGGATATGAAAAGTATTTTATCTAACAAAACGACACTTTATGTTATCTCTGGGACCCTTTGGATGATAAATCAGAGAAAGATTTCAGAATGTAAAAATGTAAGTACACATTTCGCAAGAGGACAAGCACATTAGAGTGTCTAGTTTGAGAAATAGATGCCTCATAAGTTCTCAACTGGCAGCTTCATTAAATAGTACTCACAAAACACCAGTCTTAACATCAACAGTTAAGAGGCAACTCCGGGATGCTGACCTTCTAGGCTGAGTTCCTCTGTCCAGTGTCTGTGTTCTTTTGCCCATCTTTATTTTATTTTTATTGGCCAGTCTGTGACATGGCTTTTTCTTTGCAACTCTGCCTAGAAGGCCAGCATCCCAGAGTCGCCTCTTCTCTGTTGACGGTGAGACTGGTGTTTTGCGGGTACTATTTAATAAAGCTGCCAGTTGAGGACTTGTGAGGGGTCTGTTTCTCAAACTAGACACTAATATACTTGTCCTCTTGCCACTCCTCTTTCTATTCTGGTTAGAGCCAGTTTGTGCTGTTCTGTGAAGGGAGTAGTACACAGCATTGTACGAGATCTTCAGTTTCTTGGCAATTCCTCGCATGGAATAGCCTTCATTTCTCAGAACAAGAATAGACTAACGAGTTTCAGGAGAAAGTTATTTTGTTTCTGGCCATTTTGAGCCTGTAATCAAACCCACAAATGCTGAAGCTTCAGATACTTAACTAGTCTAAAGAAGGCCAGTTTTATTGCTTCTTTAATCAGGACAACAGTTTTCAGCTGTGCTAACATCATTGCAAAAGGGTTTTCTAATGATCAATTAGCCTTTTTAAAATGATAAACTTGGATTAGCTAACACAACGTGCCACTGGAACATAGGAGTGATGGTTGCTGATAATGGCCTATGTAGATATTTCATAAAAAATCTGCCGTTTCCAGCTACAATAGTAATTTATAACATTAACAATGTCTACACTGTATATCTGATCAATTTGATGTTATTTTAATGGACAAAAATATTGCCTTTCTTTCAAAAACAAGGACATTTCTAAGTGACCCCAAACCTAGTGTACATTTTCCGACTTTCACCATCTTTCATTACTCTGTAATGATGAGTAATAGCCTCAGGGCAATTTTTTAATATTTAGTGAATATTTTGAAACATTTGCCTAGATTTTAAACTTTTGAGATATGTCCCTAATAGGCTACAGACTACAGATTGCTACATTGCTACAGATTGATTGAAGTTCATTGAACATTTATGAATGTTTAAGTGTGTAAAACTGTTTTCCATCATTATCTGCCTTTATATTTTGACACCACGGCCATATTGTACTAGATCCTGCTCAAAATAGAAGCCATCTGATATTTCAGATGCCAAAAATGTTTTTTTTTACACATTGACATGGAGTTTTGAAGGGGATACACTCATACTTAGAAGAGTTGCATATATTTACATTGCTGTCCATGGGGTCCTTCGATGGGTCTCGTTCCAGAACTGGCATTCTGGAACTTTGGAAGTCCAGTCAAGCATGTAGAATTGGATATGGCTGTCTGCATGTGTGAATTAAATAGACAAGACAATGTCCGACTATGGCTCCCTTATTTGTTGATTCCTTTTAACAATATAAAAATAAACTGACAATCAAATGAGATGGTAAAAGTATATAGTTTTTTTTTTGGGGGGGGGGGTATAGTTCAGCTTTAATATTGCAGATTGTGCCTTCCATCAATGTAATTGTCTGCATCATTTCCAATCCCCCATGTTTTTGGGGTAAATACATTCCCCTAACCCTAACATCCCTCCCCTCACTGGAGTAAACTAACAGACAACAACACTTAGGCTTCTACTTCCAGCTTATACATAGTATACACAATTTACGGACACAGTATATTTTACAATAGATGTTTTTTGTTTGTTTTTAGTCCCATCCTTCAGCTCCACTCAACCCCTCTGAACACCATTCTGTTTTGATTTCTATTTGCCATATATTTTTCAACTGTGCTGTGATGTTTCACAAAAGTTCTGAACCTTTCTATTCTCAGATTCTACATATTGCAAAATAAAGATAATAGTTTTTGCTAAGAGTATTATTATATTATTGATGGGTTGACTATGACTTATGAGTTAGTGACAGTTAATGTTGTGATTATTCAGTCATTCCTGAACCTGCGACCAAAAACAAGCTACATATGGACAGTACCAAAACAAATGATCTAATGATTCTTTCTCTTATCAGCAAAATCTGAAAGTATATTGTTGATATTGCTGAAATATTTGTATTATTTTCATATCGCAAATTCATTAAAACTGTAGCTAAACAATTTATAATATAGAAATGTGATTATTCAAGCAGGGTTATTGAGTAGGATTATTTCTTATTAACTTATAAAACGAAATGCCTTTTGGGCTTAGTATCACCAGGAATGTAAGGTTGTATTACTACATTTGTTGTTTTTGTTGTCATTGAGTCTTTGGAAACAAACAATATCCTTGCTTCCTCAAGTCTATGAAGTCTTCCAAAACAAAGTGGCAGGATCAGCCTATTTATTTGTAAAAAAAAAAAAAGATTTACTTATATTTTATTATGGAGGGCCTTTGTTGAAATAACAGACTGTGCCTTTAATAAGTTTACCTCAAGAAGTATAATATTTCGAATTTAATTCAGGGCTGCCGTTTTTCATTGGCACGATATAGACTACTAAAAATACTGAGGTTTTTCTTTTACCTCGGCAGCTTCAAAAAGTTCAGGTGTGATCTCGCCTATTATCAATGTCTCCGGTAGATAGACAGTCTAACGTTAATGTTTCTAGATCTCCTCAAAACGAATCCTTTTATCGTCCAGTCTCAGTTTCAGCATCCCTGCATTCTATCCACAGCACCTTCGTTAGCTTAGGAGGGACGCTGAAGTTACCTAGTCCTGTTGGCAACAAGGCTCCTCCCTTTGCGAGCCATTCACGGATAAGTTTATTTGACAGTTTGCGTGTTAAACGCACCTGTTTAGGAAAGGGTTAGAAACCGTGTCCAGTATGCTATACACACCGTGTGCAGGTAGACTTACTGGTAGCTCACGCCGAGGTGTATGGAAGCGTTTTATTCCTTCTTTGGCTTTCAGATTTTTCTCCGACAGTGTGCCATCATTTCTGTCTTTTGTTGTTGTTCTTTAAAATATAGCCGACATTGGGCCTACAAGCTTACATTTATGCACGTGTAGCCCAGATTGCAGTGTGTTTTTGACTGATCATGGTTTTATATGATAAAGCAGCCTATGTTTGGGATTGTTTATATACTGTAATAGCCCATTGTTCTACTAGGCTACATAAATCATTCTCCAATCCCGTCACATTAAATATGGAATGAAATAAACAAATGCTCTGAATTTAAGGGTCAGGGAAATTAAAGAATGGGATAATTGGTTCACTGGTAACCTGCTAAACCAATACCAAAAAGTTTAACCAAAGAGCCTGATTCAATTCGTTTTGGCATTTTTAGTTTTTAACTTAAATGGGGATTAACGTGATCTTTAAAATATTTCCATTTCGAACGTTTTCTAGTTCAGTTGATTAAAACTTGTAGAATCGCTTATATTTTTCATAAGCTCTCAAATCAGACATTAATTGTTGATATTTAATTGTGCATAAAATATTTCGATGTAAAAAGGAAACGAATTAAACCTTCCGTATGTTTATAGCCTATTGGTCTTGATTGAGATTTATGTTCATATTACATTTTAATTTGATGTGAATAATGTGTTGTGATTTTAGTGACTTTGACTTGTGAATTTCTTACAACCCTTTCAACTATAACGTTATGTAAATAGTTTATTTGCATTATAAGGGAGCGACGCAGACTGGTAGCTAAAGGGCCAATCATTGCATGCATATTATACGTTTGACAATAACACACATGAAGCACTGGTACATTCACATACTCTTGATTTAATATGTACATTAACATACACATATAAACAATTGTTGAAATGTCCTATCATACATTTAGGATATGCATTCCAGATAGTCTATACATCATCCAAATTATGTTAAATACAGAATACACAAAGTAAGACGGGGGATTCAAACCCATCTATTTCCCCCTAAAAGTGTCTTGTGAAATATTGCATATTGATTTTAGCAGCACAATTCTGGCAAAATACATCTAAGGTATAATATTTTGAATGACGAATACATTTCATTACTTATTTTTTTTAATAAAAGTTATGTTCCGTTTACACAGGTCCATGAATATGATATGGAATCAATGTTTTGGCACAATGCACACACTTTCAGCTTTAACAAATATCTTACAACAACACACTAGCGCAATCTACTGTGAATGCTTCTTCAGATGACATTGTCCGATTGAATTGGAAGACAGGAGATTCATCTGGAGTTATCTTATTTCCTAATTAAATAATGTAAATGGTTGGGTCAAAGGAGTATGACACTGAGAGTATAGCTACATCGCTTCTTTTTTTGTACAGTTTACGCATTCTCAAATGACTCCTCTTCAGAATACTTGTCGATGCCATTCTCATCAACAACATTACTTAACCCCTTCCTCTTCCTCTCGCGTTCCTGAGTTTTTATTGTGTCGTAGAGACCCGTGGGGCCTTCCTCCAGTAGCATGCCTCTCTCCGAGTTTGAAGGTTTCATTTGGCACACGTTCTTTAGTAAGAACAGCGCTGGTGCGTAAAGCACGTTGGCGAGGCCCATGCCCAGGTTGAGCTGAATGAAGCCCAGGTCGTGGACTATCTGTCCGGCCACCACAGGGCCCAGGGCGTAGGCCACGCAGTAGGAGATGTCCGCGATGGCATACACACTGCCGTACACCGACACATGCCGCAAGTCCACCAGGAAAGCGAGTGTAGGCAGTAGCGCCGTGTCCACCAGGGCGATGCCAAAGCAGATGCCACACAGTGGGCCCATCAGCTGGCCGAAGGTTTTACAGGCTGGCACGGTGCACGAACTGGCGCCGATTATCACCATGCCCAAAGCCCCGTAGAACCACTGCAGGTGTGGGTACTTAGCCGCGAGTTTGACGGTGATGTACACACCCAGGACATGCGGGAAGAACGCGGGAAGCCAGGCGAGGCCAATCTCCCATTGGGAAGAGTGCATGGTTTCTTCCATCCAGTTGGCGATGGTGGGCTCCAGGAAGGCCAGCGGGATGTTACAGGTGGTCAGGGCACCCGCCACCACAGCTATGTAGGGGTCGATCATCAGTTTGTAGATGGGGGTGCCTACGGGCATGTTCTCTCTCTCCCCTCTGGAGAATGGCTTTAACACAGTCAGGCACAGCATGCCGTCCGTGAAACAGATGCAGGCCAGCACAATGAAGGGCACCCGTTTCCCACAGAACTCGTACAGGATGCCCCCGAAGGGAGGCGCCACTAAGCTGCCGAAAGAGATGAATGCCAGGGCGATACCCAGGGCTCTGCTCCTCTCCGCCTCCTCCGTGTACTTATCCGCTATCATGGCGATGCCTGATGTATCTGCGAACGCTGAGCCCAAGCCCTGCAAGCTCCTCGCCGCGAACAGAGCCACGTAATTATCGGCGAAGGCGAATAGACAAGTGGAAAAAAACATTATGATGAGTCCGATGAACAGAGGAAGGTCATAGCCGACCCGGTCAATGAACGTCCCGGTCAACGGGTTGACCAAAAGCTGCAATATGGCTTTGGACGCAAAAAGTACACCAATCTGCAGGTCGAAGTTGCCTTTGGTGGCTTTAAAGATAGTATGATTCGAGGAATTCCCGGCGTTTATTACTCGTGCATTAAACGAAGCGTGATCTGCCTCACTTTGTAATTCTGCCAAATAGTCTGGTATGATCGGCACAATTACCATGTAAAGCATGTTATCTAATAGAAGTGCTACACAGACAATCACTAGAATAATCCGTCTCTGTCGCTCAGGGTCTTTGAATTTAGTACCTAGTTGTTTAGTTCTTTCGCCTATCTCAGACAGTTTCATAGCAGCAGATTGCGCTAGATCCCCGTCTCCGTGGTCGGCTCCGTGGTCCTCTGTGATTCCCTCTGTATCCATGATTCTTTACGTTTTCTGCTGGCTTCTCTCTTCAAAAACGAAAAATAAACTCTTTCCACCGAATGAAATGTGCGCGTCTCAGTTCAGGAGATCTGTGTACATTTGTTTTGGTCTTGTCAGGTTCACTCATTCAATTAACTTATTCAGCAGCAGTCTAAACATATGGCCAGCTTTCCGGTCTTTACCTTTCCCTGATGGCACAGTCCGTCATTGCGCTCGTATTTCCTCTCTCGTGACTTGGACGCGTTTTATCCCTGTCTTCCATTGTGGTTTCATTGTCTCATACCCCGTCATTTAGTTGACGCGCTGGAGAAAGATAAACTCTCACAGGTTAGGGATTCACCTGCAGCTCACTCGCACACTGTTACTAGTTTGTGCGGCTCTTTCCTAAACCAGACTGCCCCCTTCAGTGCCCTGCGTTCTCCGCAATCTGCTCTCACGTCTGCAGCCACCTGTATGACATCATCTCACATCAGCTAGAGCCCTTCAGTGTCCCCCTCCCCTGTCGTTTCCAAAAGCTATATGATGCAATCCTTGTTTGCCTTTCAGTGTTTCCACAGATGGGACATTATTATTTTATGATGATTTAACACATGGCAAGCCCGTGCCCAATAACACTCTGCAACCAGTTACTTCATGGAAAAATACTCTTGGTTTGATATAGGCCCACCCTTCAATCAAAGGACAGTGTGTGTGCTTGTCCGCAGTATAATATGCATTGTATGGACGATTTCAAAAAGTCAGGAGAGCTAAACAATGGACAACATTTGAACAATGTGTTTGGAAACATTTGAACAAGGAATTACCTTTTTAGATGTGGGCTATTTTTGTTTCCAAGTGACCTTTGATGTACTGTATGTATTTAATGCAATGTATGTTCAAATACAATATCCACTGTTTGGTTAACATTTCTAACTTTCATACCACAAAAGATGTTCTATTAATTGAAAAGTACCCTAATGTTTTAATAGTGAAACGTGTGTAGTTCAGACAGAGGAGTGATCAACTACAATGATCTCGACTGTCTTCACTCAGCCGCAACAAGGATGCCATTTTAAGCACATGGCGTCTTTACCCAAGGTCACAGGGAATTCCAATAAGGGAGTGAACGTTATTTATAATATGGGTTACATGGAGAAAATCGGACCTCTCTGAAATCAAAATGGATGGCCCTCCCTTCAGCATAAAATATTTTACCTGAACGCTTGAAAAAAGTAACCCTCCCCTATACCCAAAATAATAATTCAAACAAAGTGGATAGAAGAGAACATGTCTACCAATTACCCTCACTTCTTGGACAGACCAGAGCCTTTGATATGCAGTTTTAGAAACGGTTCTTTGTCCTGTAAGCATTACATGTCAACGCAAAAATATTAATAGTGCACAGGGCTGCGGGCTTTCGCAGGACACAGGACACCGTGGACAAGAGTACAGGTGGAAAGATGTCCTTCATAGTAAAAGTATTGCATGCATTTATCATTTATGCAGGTCCGAGAAAAAAATACTTTAATAAAAAAAGAATGCAATTTAAGTCATTTTACATATTACCAGAATCTTTTTTAATAGCACACAAATTACCGAAATTACAGGCTCTTCGTAGCCTATAGGCTATGAATCATTTGATTGAGACCACACTAGATAGCCATTATCAAGTGCGCTTATAGGCTCCCAGGGGAGAATCAGAGATGAGGCTATTTAGGCTATAGGCTATTTAGTGTGGTCTCAATCAAATGATCCATAGCCTATAGGCTACGAAGTGCATGCTCAGGGAAGCACAGAGCAAAGTTATACTTCTAAAATAGCTGTTGGGATGGTGTAAATAAAACTAGGCTGCAATACACACCACAAAGAATATTCCAACGCTGAGCCCCAGGCTGCTCTGCTCTTGCTGATCAAAACGTTTTTTGTGTGCTGCCTTACCAAAATGGCTGTGCTGTGTAGGCCTAAAGGTGGCCTACACAAAGGCTTATTCAGATATTTTTTTTGGATTAGGCCTAGTCTGAAAAATTCATTAACCTGTTAGGGCTAGGGGGCAGTATTTACACGGCCGGATAAAAAACGTACCCGATTTAATCTGGTTACTACTCCTGCCCAGGAACTAGAATATGCATATAATTATTGGCTTTGGATTGAAAACACCCTAAAGTTTCTAAAACTGTTTGAATGGTGTCTGTGAGTATAACAGAACTCATATGGAACCTGAGAAGATTCCTTACAGGAAGCGCCCTCTCTGACCATTTCTTGGGTTTCTACACTCTCTTTATTGAAAACTGAGGATCTCTGCTGTAACGTGACACTTCCTACGGCTCCCATAGGCTCTCAGAAGGCGGAAAGCCGGTGAATTATGTCTTTGCAGGCCCTGGCTGAAAAACAGTAGCGCATTTGGATACTTGTCGATCAGAGAACAATGAGACTGAGGCGCGTGCACGAGGCGACACCATGTTTTTATTTTCTTTGAACGTAAACACGGTTTCCCGGTCGGAATATTATTGCTTTTTTACGAGAAAAATCGCATAAAAATTGATTTTAAACAGCGGTTGACATGCTTCAAAGTACGGTAATGGAATATTTAGAATTTTTTTGGCACGAAACGCGTCGGGCGCGTCACCCTTCGTCACCCTTCGGATAGTGTCTTGAACGCACAAACAAAACAGAGGATATTTGAACATAACTATGGATTATTTTGAACCAAACCAACATTTGTTATTGAAGTAGAAGTCCTGGGAGTGCATTCTGACGAAGAACAGCAAAGGTAATCACATTTTTCTAATAGTAAATCGGAGTTTGGTGAGGGCCAAACTTGGTGGGTGTCAAATTAGCTAGCCGTGATGGCTGGGCTATCTACTCAGAATATTGCAAAATGTGCTTCATCCGAAAAGCTATTTTAAAATCGGACACAGCGATTGCATAAAGGAGTTCTGTATCTATAATTCTTAAAATAATTGTTATGTTTTTTGTGAACGTTTATCGTGAGTAATTTAGTAAATTCACCGGAAGTTTGCGGTGGGTATGCTAGTTCTGAACGTCACATGCTAATGTAAAAAGCTGGTTTTTGATATAAATATGAACTTGATTGAACAAAACATGCATGTATTGTATAACATAATGTCCTAGGATTGGCATCTGATGAAGATCATCAAAGGTTAGTGCTGCATTTAGCTGTGGTTTACGTGACATTATATGCTAGCTTGAAAAATGGATTCCACTGGCTGTTGAGTAGGTGGGACGATTTCGTCCCACATACCCTAGAGAGGTTAAAGAAAAAAATAAGCAAACATGTTTGGTGTTTGCCAAAAGGCATTTGGGAGACTCCCCAAACATATGGAAGAATGTACTCTGGTCAGATGAGATTCAAATGTAGCATTTTGGAAATCAAGGAAAATGCTGTCTGGCGCAAACCCATCACCTCTCATCACTCCGAGAAGACCATCACACCAACACAGGGAAGCATGGTGGTGGCAGCATCATGCTGTGGGGATGTTTTTCCATTGGCAGGTACTAGAAAACTGGTCAGAATTGAAGGAGTAATGGATGGTGCTAAATACAGGGAAATTCTTGAGGGAAACCTGTTTCAGTCTTCCAGAGAATTGAGACTGGGACGGAGGTTCACCTTCCAGCAGGACAATGACCCTAAGCATACTGCTGAAGCAACACTCACGTGGTTTAACCTGTCTGGGCTAGGGGGCAGTATTTTCACGGCCGATTAAAAACGTACCCAATTTAAACAGGTTACTACTCTGTCCCAGAAACTAGAATATGCATATCATTAGTGGATTTGGATAGAAAACACTCTGAAGTTTCTAAAACTGTTTGAATGGTGTCTGTGAGTATAACAGAACTCATATGGCAGGCAAAAACCTGAGAAAAATACAACCAGGAAATGAAAAATCTGGTGCCTGTAGGTTTTTCAAGTCATTGCCAATCAAACACACAGTGACTAAGGACTCATTTTGCACTTCCTAAAGCTTCCACTAGATGTCAACAGTCTTTTGAAAGTTGTTTGAGGCATCTATGATGAACAGAGACCGAATGAGAAGGCTGGGAAGTTGGTGACCGAGGGAAGGATGTCAGTTCATTGGCACGCATTCATGCGAGATGTAGCTGTGTTCCAAAACGTTTTTCAAGACAATGCATGGGTCCGGTTGGAATATTACTGATGTTTCACGTTATAAAGGCCCTAAAGATTGATGCTATACTACGTTTGACATGTTTGAACGAACGTAAATAGATTTTTTTTGTTGACTTTTTGTCGTGACATTTTCCTACATTTTGTGTAGCTTACTGAACGTGCAAACAACATGGAGTTATTTGGACATAAATTATGAACTTTATCGAACAAAACAACCTTTGTTGTGGACCTGGGATTGCTGGAAGTGCCTTCTGATGAAGATTATTAAAGGTAGGTAAATATTTCTAATGCTATTTATGCATTTAGATGACTCCAAAATGGCGGCTTGCGTAGTGTATTTTCCTGAGCACAGTACTCAAATTATTGCAAAGTGTACTTTCCCAGTAAAGTTATTTTGAAATCTGTCAATGCGGTTGCATTCAGGAGATGTTAGTCTATAATTCTTTAAATAACAGTTTAATATTTTATCAACGTTTATGACGAGTATTTTTGTAAATTATAGTGCTGATTCACCGGCAGTTTTGGGGAAATACATTTTCTGAACGTCACGCGCCAATGTGTTCTTACCTGTATACAAAGCTTCCCGGCAGACTGCAACCCTTTTTATTAAATAAGATGTCCTGTGTTGTTCCGTTTAGTTTGCACAGCTTGTTTGGCCCGTTGTGTTCCACTGATTTCAAAACTCGTGAAAAAATTATGTGATAACACTGATCGCCGATTCTTCCCCATCAGGGTCATCAGAAGACTCTACGTCTTCTTCAATGAAAATGTTTTTACCTAAATCAGGGATTTCCTCATCGCCTGATTCATTTTCAGAGTCAGAGAGAGTCAGCATGGCACGATCGTCCTCCAGAAAAGAGTCCATCACAACTTTTCCTCACTGACCTTTGTCGATTCAGGGCAACAATGTTATTGAGAGTAGTAGCACCATATTTTCAGTTCTCCATGGCTAACATTATATCTTTAAAAAACTGCTGTAGAAAGGATCATCTATGCATAACGAGCAGCTCATGTTATAGACAGACACGTGCTACACCGCAGACCAATCTGAACCTCATCTCTCGGCATGTCCAGCTCACTCATTATCTCAGCCAATCATGGCTATCGGGAAGGTCCCTGTCTTTTTCTTTGGCTAAACCAACTAGGCTTGTAATTAAACAACTTTATTCGTATTTACAGATGGTATACAAGTTTTAGTAAGGCACATGAAAGTTCACATGTTCGAGAATGCATTTCAGCCAAAATAAACGCATTTTGATTAAAAAAAAATGTTTTACATTCAAACGGCTCTACTGTGAAGTCGTGACTTGCGACATACACCTAGTTTCCTGAATGGGGTAACATATCATTCATAATTGTGATTTTGTCAATGCAACTTATATTTAGAGCAGTGGTATTTTACTTCATTGTAATATTGTTTTATTGCTACTGTATATCCTGCTATTGTTATTACTAACAATTTCTCTACATTCTGTACTTTAAGAAACCACACACACAAACAGTATTGAACATTATTTGCCAAAATCATAACTGGAACTGGACATCTTACTTGTCAAAGATTGAGGCCAGCTTTTGTATGTTAGCAACATAGTCTTTGAACTTTCACTCCATTTACAGTTTTACTGTAGGAAAATCAGCAAGAAAAGACAGAGGCCTATATGTAATGGTTCACAACTTATTAATATGCATAACCCATATTTCAATATTCATGTAGTGATTGAACAACAACTGCATTCCCACCCCCCACCCCTAAAGGCATACACTCTTAGAAAACAGGTGCTTTCTGGAACCAATCAGGGATCTTCGGCTGTCCACATCGGAGAACCCTTTGAAGAACCCTTTTTGGTTCCAGGTATAACCCATTTAGGTTCCAGGTAGAACCCTTTTCACAGAGGGTTCTAACTGGAACCAAAAGGGTTCTCCTATGGGGACAGCTGTTCAAAACTCGAATGCATTTGTCATGTTGACACGTCTGTCAATGCTGCTGCAAACTGCAACAGAAGAAACATGTGAAATGGGAGATGTATAACAATTTCTTGATAGTCATGGTTAATTAATATGGTCTGAAAAAGGTTTGGGAACACTTAGAAATTCTTGTTTTTGAAAGAAAAGCTATGTTTTTTTGTCCATTTAAAATAACATCAAAATGATTAGAAATACAGTATAGACATTGTTAATGTTGTAAGTGGCTATTGGAGCTGGAACCGGCTGATTCTTTTAAGGAATATCTACATAGGCCCATTATCAGCAACCATCACTCCTGTGTTCCAATGGCACGTTGTGTTAGCTAATCCAAGTTTATCATTTTAAAAGGCTAATTGATCATTAGAAAACCCTTTTGCAATTATGTTAGCACAGCTGAAAACTGTTGTCCTGATTAAAGAAGCAATAAAACTGTCCTTCTTTAGACTAGTTGAGTATCTGGAGCATCAGCATTTGTGGGTTTGATTACAGGCTCAAAATGGCCAGAAATAAAGAAGTAAAACCCCGTGTTCTCTTTGTCATTATGGGGTGTTGTGTGTAGATTGATGAGGGGAAAAAAATAATTAATGCATTTTAGAATAAGACTGTATCGTAACAAAATGTGTAAAAAGTTAAGGGGTCTAAATGCTTTCCAAATGCACAGTACACATCACCAAATTCAGTGGAAGAGTAATGCTGCCATCCTTAGGCAAAGTTGTGTAGGCTGCTATGTCCACTGCTGTCTGTGGTACACTCAGAGGAAGAGTGTTAGAGACATCTAGTGGCAAAATGATTAACTGCATAATGATGCTGAGTCACCTCATACATGGGTATTGTGTGAATATTTGTTTTTGTTAAACAAATGGCAGTTTTAAAAATCTTTGATATAGATTATAACAGACTTTAATGCATAATAATCATCTCATGATCTTGACTAAATATCAGCCATTATTAGTGTGTTGACTGAAAGACATAACATATACTGTAAGCCTGTCTTATTATAAGATATTATAAATAAAATCTCACATTCAATTCGTGCATATATGTACATAATGCTTTTCACCAAATGTCATGCGTTTGTGTGTGGCTTAATTCGTGAGAAAATACAAAAATGTATGTGCTACTGAATTCTGGCGAAAATACATATTTAACCAGTAGGCTTCACACAAGCCTTTGCAACAACCATAGACGTGATAGCCTATTTTTCATTTTTGTTCTTCTTTATGGCTAATTCAACTTTATGAATATACATAAATGTTGTCTTTATTTAACCCTGTTTTAAAATGTGTAGTTGTATGCCTATATGTACTGTTTTAGACTTGCTGAACAGAATTTGTGAGAAAAGACGCACATTTACATGCGACTTAATTCGTGGGAAAAAGGGTTTTATTAATGCCAATGCTGTTTCCTATGCTTGATTTTCAGCTCTCCGGAAAACGGACCCAAGATCAGTACTGTACATAGGCAACTTCAACCCAATGTAATGCGAAGCATGTTCCAGCTCGTCAACGCAATCAGCTGCAGGGGAGTTTACTTTCTGCGTTGTTCGGCTTATGTAAGAATATCAAATTAAATGAATCGAAGAAACGCTTTTCAGGCAGTTTGAATGTATATTGTTATTCTGTGCAGAATCGGTGTATGTTGACCTACTTGGAACATACCCGATCCTCCCATGCGTATCATCCTCTTCCCCAGTAAGTGAAGTATGCAATAAAACAATGTGGTTGTAATTGCTAGTATGTAATGTTATGGATATACATTTTTTGCTTTTTATGACATTTCTCAAACCACTATGCATTTTAACTGATTTGTCAAGGTTTTCAATGAAAATCTTAGCTATAGGCCTACTCAACAGTTTCAGCTAGCTAGCTAGCTTTAGCTAGCTAGAGAGCTAGGCTACAGTCTATGGAGTTTCATGGTGGGTGCAGGGTTTTATTCTGGGCAACATCTACACGCCTGATTAAACTAGTTTGAGTAGTTAATTACTTTAATCCACGCGTGTCAAACTCCTACCATGGGAGGTCCGAGTGTCTGCAGGTTTTTTCTCCACCCTTGATTGATAAATGAAGGTCACAAATTACTAAGGAACTACCCTCACCTGGTTATCTAACGTTAGGTGCTGGTTGAAATGAAAAACCAAAAACCCGCAGACACTCGGCCATCTGTGGAATGAGTTTGACACCCCTGCCTAATAGAGCTAGTTCAACTTGTCTTTGCAAAGCCTTTCTAAAGACAGTTGTATACCTTGTGGAGCAAATAATGGATGAATTGTGTCAACAAGACAGCAATGCTCCCATCCACAGTGAATGTATATCTATCCAATGGTCATCTTATTATACATCATTCACATTCTTTACATTTTTGTACATAACCTGTAGTTGTTGTGATGTAATCCACTTATAAATGAAGTACATCTTAATGCTCAGTTATTTTTTTAAATTAAAATAAGTATCCTACATATACAGCGGTTAACCTGTTGGGGATAGGTGGCAGTATTTGCACGGCCGGATAAAAAACGTACCCGATTTAATCTGGTTACTACTCCTGCCCAGTAACTAGAATATGCATATAATTGTTTGATTTGGATAGAAAACACCCTACAGTTTCTAAAACTGTTTGAATGGTGTCTGTGAGTATAACAGAACTCATTTGGCATGCCAAAACCTGAGAAGATTCCAAACAGGAAGCAATCTCTCTGACTATTTCTTGGCCTTCTTGATCATCTCTAACCAAAACAGGGGATCTCTGGCATAACGTGACATTTTCTAACGCTCCCATAGGCTCTCAGAAGGCGGCAAACCGGTGAATGTGACTAGCATTCCTACCGAACACTTCCGGTGAATTTACTAAATTACTCACGATAAACATTCATAAAAAACATAATTATTTTAAGAATTATAGATACAGAACTCCTTTATGCACTCGCTATGTCCGATTTTAAAATAGCTTTTTGGTGAAAGCACATTTTGCAATATTCTGAGTCGATAGCCCGGCATCACAGGGCTAGCTATTTAGCCTATCTGGGCTAGGGGGCAGTATTGAGAATTTTGGAAAAAATATGTTCCCATTTTTAACTGCCTCCTACACCAACTCAGAAGCTAGAATATGCATGTTATTGTTCAGGTTTGGATAGAAAACACTCTGAATTTTCTAAAACTGTTTGAATGGTGTCTGTGAGTATAACAGAACTCCTATGGCAGGCAAAAACCTGACAAGGTTTCAAGCAGGAAGTACCCTGTCTGACAAGGAGTCGTGCGTCTTGCATCTTTTTATTGAAAAGTAAGGATCTTAGCTGTAACGTGACAATTCCCAGGGCTCCGATAGGCTCTCAGAGCCCGGGAAATAACTGAAGGTTTACGAGGGAGCCTCAGGCTGAAACACATTATCACCTTTTGTAAGTGGCTGCTCCGAGGACCTTTGAATGAGGCGCGTGCATGAGTCGCTCCTGAGGAGAAATTTTATTCGGCTGTTTAGGCTCAATGCATACTCCCGGTCGGAATATTATCACTAATCTACGAGTTAAATGGCATAAAAATTGGTTTTAAACAGCGGTTGACATGCTTCGAAGTACGGTAATGGAATATTTAGACATTTTTGACACGCCAATGCGCCATGCGCGGGACCGTGAAGAAGCATTCTAGAACTCACGAACAAAACGTCGCTGTTTGGATATAACGATGGATTATTTGGGACCAAACCAACATTTGTTATTGAAGTAGAAGTCCTGGCAGTGTATTCTGATGAAGAACAAGCAAGGTAAGAACATTTTCTTATAGGAAATGTGATTTTGGTGGAGGCTGACCTGGGTGGGTATCTAAATAGCTAGCCCTGTAATGCCGGGCTATGTACTTAGATTATTGCAAAATGTGCTTCATCCGAAAAGCTATTTTAAAATCGGACATATCGAGTGCATAGAGGAGTAATGTATCTATAATTCTTAAAATAATTGTTATGCTTTTTGTGAACGTTTATCGTGAGTAATTTAGCAAACTGTTAGTAAATTCCCCGGAAGTTTGCGGGGGTTATGCTTTTTCTGAACGTCACATGCTAATGCAAAAAAGCTGTTTTTTGATATAAATATGAACTTGATTGAACAGACATGCATGTATTGTATAACACAATGTCCTAGGTGTGTCATCTGATGAAGATCATCAAAGGTTAGTGCTGCATTTAGCTGTGGTTTGGGTTTATGTGACATGATATGCTAGCTTGAAAAATGGCTGTCTGATTTTTTCTGGCTGGGCACTCTGCTGACATAATCTAATGTTTTGCTTTCGTTGTAAAGCCTTTTTGAAATCGGACAGTGGGGTTAGATTAACGAGATTCTTGTCTTTAAATAGCTGTAAAATAGTCATATGTTTGAGAAATTGAAGTAATAGTATTTCTAACGATTCAAAAATCGCGCCACTGGAATTTCAGTAGCTGTTACGTAGGTGGGACGAGTTCGTCCCACATACCCCAGAGAGGTTAAACACCCACCAAGTTTAGCACTCACCAAAGTCAGATTTACTATAAAAAAAATGTTATTACCTTTGCTGTTCTTCGTCAGAATGCACCCGACGCGTTTCGTGACAAGAAATTTCTAAATATTCCATTACCGTACTTCGAAGCATGTCAACCGCTGTTTAAAATCAATTTTTATGCAATTTTTCTCGTAAAAAAGCGATAATATTCCGACCGGGAAACCGTGTTTTAGTATAAAGAGAGAGAAAATAAAAACATGGGGTCGCCTCGTGCACGCGCTTCAGTCTCATTGTCCTCTGATAGACCACTTACCAAAGGCGCTAATGTTTTTCAGCCAGGGGCTGCCTCGACATCATTCAGGTTTTTCCCGGGTTCTGAGAGCCTATGGGAGCCGTAGGAAGTGTCACGTTACAGCAAAGATCCTAAGTTTTCAATAAAAAGAGTCAAGAAGCCCAAGGAATGGTCAGAGAGGGCCCTAGGAACTGCAATCGGGCACAATTTCGCCCTATTATAAAAGTGCCAGCCATTGAAATCAGTGGTAGGATGATTTTATTTTGGGGGGGGATGGTTTGTCCTCGGGGTTTCGCCTGCCATTTCAGTTCTGTTATACTCACAGACATCATTTTAACAGTTTTAGAAACTTTGGAGTGTTTTCTATCCAAATCTACCAATTATATTCATATCCTAGGTTCTGGGCCTGAGTAGCAGGCAGTTTACTTTGGGCACACTTTTCATCCGGATGTCAAAATACCGCCCCCTATCCCAAAGAAGTTAAAGGCACGCAACATTTCAACACATTCTTTTCACATATCCTGTGTAGAAGTTTATTTATAAACTGGGTGGTTCCAGCCCTGAATGCTGATTGGCTGAAAGCCTTGGTATATCAAACCTAATACCACGGGTATGACAAAACATTTTATTTACTGCTCTAATTACATTAGTAACCAGTTTCTAATAGCAATAACGCACCTCTGGGGTTTGTGATATGTGGTCAATATACCACAGCTAAGGGCTGAGTCCAGGCACTCCACATTGCATCATGCTAAAGAACAGCCCTTAGCCGTGGTATATTGGCCATATACCACACCTCCTCGGGCCTTATTGCTTAAATATACATGGCCACCTCTGCCAATTGGAAACTGTTGTCCACTTGTCTGTCCCATTTCCTTAATATGTTCTATTTCGCAGTGGCAATCAACACCCATGCCCCCACACTACAGCCCTCCTCCTGTTGCTGCCCAAGAACTGTTGGCCCCCAGGAGACCAGCTACACCCTCATCCTCACCCAGGTTGAACCCCCGATATCCCCCACCGCCCAGGAGACCAGATACACCCCCATGGGGTGACAGGTAGCCTAGTGGTTAGAGTGTTGGGTCAGTAACCGAAAGGTTGCTAGATCGAATCCCTGAGCTGACAAGGTAAAAATCTGTCGTTCTGCCTCTGAACAAGGCAGTTAACCCACTGTTCCTAGGCCGTCATTGTAAATAAGAATTTGTTCTCAACTGACTTGCCTAGTTAAATAAAGGTAAAATAAAAAAATCCTCAACCAGGTTGAACCCCCGATATCCCCGCAGACCAGCTACACCCCCGTCCTCAACCAAGTTGAACCCCCAATAATCCCCAGCAGACCAGCTACACCCGGATCCCCATCCAGGTTCAACCCCCAATAACCCCCACCACCCAGGAGACCAGCAACACCCAAACCGAACCAAAGAAGAAGGGGAGAAAGTCCTGTCACCCTGTCACCCTCAAAAAACCCTCCAACCCGCTGAGCATGACACAGTCAACCCCATCCAACCCCGACCAAGGAAGAGGAAATATGACTACATGCAAAAAGGTAAATCAGTATCTAACTTATATTGTTTATTCATAAATGTTAATTGTCAATAACTTCAATTATGTTTTTAATAAACTTATAAAACAATTCCAGTAATTGATGGTCCCCTACTTTTCAGGAGGCAGGCATACTGTACACTCTTAGAAAAAAGGGTTCCAAAAGGGATCTTCAGCTGTCCCTAAAGGAGTACCCTTTTTTGTTCTAGGTTCAAACCTTTTTGGTTCCAGGTAGAACTCTATTGGGTTCCATGTAGAACCCTTTGTCTACCCGGAACCAAAAAAGGGTTCTCCTATGGTGACAGACTAAACTCTTAGAAATTGTTATTTGGCTAAGGCTAGGCATGGATGTAAAATGAATAATGCAAATGACTGGCACGCTAACTTTATTCATGTTCTGGTGGGTGGTGATTAAATAAATCCATGTATTTATTGTTTCAGAGTGTCCAGTGCATCCGGGGCAAATGATTTTCCCTATTCTCAAAATTCTTGCCAATAGAACTGCAAAGGAGGTAAATCTGCGGTACATTGAAATTCTTGTGACTGTATTTACAGGCTAATCCTAGTGCAACACCAATTGTAGTTAACTTGCAGTGCATAGACCTTGTAGTTAAAGTGGCAATATGCAACTTTTGGGTGGCCCGACCAAATTCACATAGAAATGTTAGTTACAGATCATCATTCTACTTGAAAGCAAGTCTAAGAAGCAGTAGATCTGTTCTACAGTGTGCGTTATTTCTATGCTTCCCATCCTTAAGTTGTGTTATTGAGTCTTTTACTTCGGTTTTGTACAACAGCTTCAAACAGCTGATATGAGCTACCATGACATTGCGGAGCAATTTCTGCATAGTGCAGCTTTAAAATAAAACAGACATTTCTATTTGTTACATAATAAAGGGTCAGGAGCAGAAAGTGAGGTGGATGGTATGTTTACTTCAACTAATATCCTAGAATGAATTGAGGATATACTGTACACTCAACACCATATGTATTTTGACAGTGAAGCTAAAATGTACAATTTTACTCTTATCTCCACCATTTTGGATTTGAGATAAATTGTTTCATATGAGGCGATAGTAGACAAGGTCACCTTTTTACAATTTAGGAATTAAATCACTTTATGTATATAGTCCTCCCAATTTCAAGAAGCCAAAAGTATTTGGACAAATTCACTTAACGTGTATAAAAGTTATAATATATGAATCCTTTTATTTGAAATAAAAAATTCTGGACTATAGATCCACATTTCACATTTTAGCTTCACTCTCCAAATACATATGGTTTTGGCTGACCCTTGGTATTGGATGTTACAGTGCCTTGCAAAAGTAGTCATACCCCTTGGAAACACATTTGACTGTGATTAGAGCTGTGTCTTCTTGGGTAAGTCTTTTAGAGCTTAACTATTCCCAATCACAGCTCACTCTGTGGGTTTGCTTAGTCTAAACTCAAACCTGTGCCCCCTCAGTGTCCACCGAGGTACGCGTGGTCTGAAGAGGATTTCCTCAAGAGGGGGTTTTATTCGTAACAATAGGAAAGGGCGGTTCCATGACGCTGATCGTCTCTGTGCTCATGGGGGCGGACCAATGACTTAGTTAAACTTTAAAGAGAATACAATTCTCTCACATTACATCATTTCACAAATAGTTTCATCTTTACTCATTCATTTTATACAAGAATTAGATGCAACCTCATAATTGAGAAATGTACACATTCAGAGATATAGTTGTGTGTGTTTCCTGTCCTCTCTAAGGTCACCAAATGAAACGCACTCGCCATACCCATCCCTTAAGTGTCCACGGACCATTCCCACCTTTTCACAAGTGGACATTTTGTTTCAAATGACCATTTTGGGGATTTAGGAGTTTATGTGAAATCCTTTGTTCTCTCTGTGACTCTCTTTCTGCATGACCGGGGGAGAGAGTCTCCACCAGAAATATACGACCTGAGATAACAGAACCTGGGTGTAGGAGAGAGAGGGAAGCCATGATCTATACCCAGAAAGGGCCACGTCATGACAGCTGACATGGCTTGCATCGCAGCATTCCCCCAAATGCAGCGAGCGTAGTACTCTCCATTCATACTCTATTCATTATTTAACCTTGTACCTTGTATCACTAAAATTTTGCATCATTAGAGCCCTATCAAAAAAACTCACCATAACAAACTGTCAACACTCTTTAAATGTACATCAACCCTCCTTATCAATGTCTTCGTGACTGTCACCCATCTTAAGGTTTAGAAAATAAAACAAGCCAAACCATGCTTATTCTCTTCCACCTAGAAGGCAATGTTTACATGTAGTCTACCCTAACAATATTACTCTGTTTTTTATACCAACCTCTGCTTCACACTCAGAATCCCAGTGACGGGATTGCTAGCATGGCGGGAAATTCAAAACAGCAAAAATCTAATAATTTCAATTTCTCAAACAATAAACTATTTTACACCATTTGAAAGATAACCATCTCCTTAACAGACCGTTAGGAAGATTTAGCCCTGGACCAATAGGGAGAAATCTAAGAACAAGAGAAAGAGAGTGGTTGTAATAAAGTTAATAGCACAATAAAATGAAACTAGGGAGCAAAGAATAAATATGAATATCACAGGATGCTAAAGGAATAAACAGACAAATAAACCCAGAAACAAGAATATCAGTAGCGTTAGAACAGATCAGGAAGATAATACATGAAAGATTATGTGGAAATAGGAAGACAAGTGTGAATCATTTTGGTAATATGGGTTATAAATAATAGTGATATTTGAGGCGCAATACTGGAATAAGGCATTAAGTCATCCGTATTCTCCAGTAATAAATTTGCAGACGCTATTGTTGTCACGTCCTGACCATAGAAAGCGGTTATTTTGTATGGTAGAGTAGGTCAGGGCGTGACAGGGGGTGTTCTAGTTTAGTTTTTCTATGTTGTCAGGTTCTAGTTTTGTATTTCTATGTTGGGTTTTGTTTGGGATGATCTCCAATTAGAGGCAGCTGGTCCTCGTTGTCTCTAATTGGAGATCATACTTAAGTAGGGTTTTTTTTCCAGCTGGGTTTGTGGGAGATTGTTTTTTGAGTAGTGTATGTTTCATCTCTGCGTCACGGTTTGTTGTTTTTGTTCTTTAGTTTATGTTTATGTATTTGCATAGTTTCACAGTGTAAACAAAATGTGGAACGACACACGCTGCACTTTGGTCCGCTTCTCCTTACGACAACCGTGACAATAGTATAGGTTCTAATACAAGGTATTGAGTGCCGAGACCAATTAATTATTATCCAGGGAAGTGGGTAGCGGTACCTTGGAAAATGGTTAATAGAAGGTGTGTATTATAGAAGGGAAAGGTTTGGGAATAATAACTATTGAAATGTAGATTAACGGCCCCGTTTCTCCCTGTAAAACGGAGCTAGAGTATTTTAATAAAGCCAATGAGTCACTGAAAGAAGCTTGCGAGCATTCTACCAATTTGGCTCAAATATGGAAATACAATCTAATCATGGATAAAATTCGAGCCTACTGAAAGAAAAATTCCAATCTTAGAGAATTGTGACTTGGCACAATGATATAAAAGAAGAATTATTAGCTCAATACACCAGCATATTGATGTTAGCGTTCTATCAGAGTAATCGCACTAACCGCAGTATTTGAGAATGGATATTGTTAAATAAGGTACTTGGTAAATTCGCTCAGGCTATTTGTTCAGATTGCAAAGCACTAGTTTGAATGTACCAGAGTGCAGAATAACTGAATGAATGTTCAACGCCGGGTTGAATATAGCCGGTGTCAGTAAACGTCAGGGAAATAACAGAATTTGAATTATTGCCAGCAGCACAGTTAGTCGCCAACATTTTTAATAAACATGTAAAGAGCCTAACCAGCTCTGCTGGTGAGTAGAATGGAGAGTGAAGATGTATTCTCTTGTTTGTGTCTGGAAGTAGCGTTAGCTAAATTAGATCGCCAACGTTAGCCAGTTAGCTTGGGTGCTTGACTGCCTTGTGGCAAGAAAAGTATTATGCATAATGAATCAGAGAGCTTGGATCAGCCCTGTTCCTTAGCGGATTTTGGGGTTGAATAATCCTTGTGAGAATCAAAGGACAGTGGATATTAGGTAACATATTACAATTGGCAGTATATATGGTCAAGAGCACAAATTATGTTTAAAAATAGTTAAACTTTGTATCACGCCACATTCAAGCAATCGCTAAAGGGTGTAGATTTGGGTGTTCTGTGTTGATACAATATGTAGTGGATTTGTTATTGGCATGAAAAGACGAAGAAACTCATATACCAAACATTGCCACATTAGTAAACTATGTGGTAGAGCAGGGTCACAAGGCACCATATGGGAAAGTACAACCAGTGAAACAAGAGATAATAAATTAAAGTGGGCTCCCTGTGAACAGAAGTTATGTTGTTTTGACTATAATGAAAGAAAAATGTTTCACTTAGTAAAGATCGTTAGCGGAAAGACAGGGGTAGAGAAGGGTTAAGATTGTAGAGAGCTTTCTGAGTTTAGGGGAAGAGATGTAGACTAGTGAAGATAACCTGTTAGGGCTAGGGGGCAGTATTTACACGGCCGGATAAAAAACATACCCGATTTAATCTGGTTACTACTCCTACCCAGTAACTACAATATGCATATAATTATTGGCTTTGGATAGAAAACACCCTAAAGTTTCTAAAACTGTTTGAATGGTGTCTGTGAGTATAACATAACTCATATGGCAGGCAAAAACCTGAGAAGATTCCTTAAAGTAAGGGAATATTTCTGTTATTTCTGATTTGAGATGATTCCAACATGGCGGCTATCTGTATTGCGTAGTGTATTTTTCTGACCAGAGTACTCAGATTATTGCAAAGTGTGCTTTCCCAGTAAAGTTATTTTGAAATCTGTCAATGCGGTTGCATTCAGGAGATGTTAATCTATAATTTTTTAAATAACAGTTTAATACTTTAACCACGTTTTATAATGAGTATTTTTTGTAAATTCACTGGCAGTTTTGGGGGAGACACATTTTCTCAACGACACGCGGCGATGTAAAATGCTGTTTTTGGATATAAATATGAACTTGATAGAACAAAAAATGCATGTATTGTCTAACATAATGTCCTAGGAGTGTCATCTGATGAAGATTGTCAAAGGTTAGTGCATCATTTTAGCTGGTTTTCTGCTTTTGGTGACGCCTGTCCTTGAATTGAAAATGGATGTGTGTACTTTTTTGGCTATGTACTCTCCTAACATAATCTAGCTTTATGCTTTCGCCGTAAAGCCTCTTTGAAATCGGACAATGTGGTTCCCCCCCTTAGTTTCAATTTCTGTCTGAAGACATACCCAAATCTAACTGCTGTAGCTCAGGCCCTGAAGCAAGGATATGCATATTCTTGGTGCCATTTGAAAGAAAACACTCTGAAGTTTTTGGAAATGTGAATTGAATGCAGGAGAATATAACACAATAGATCTGGTAGAAGAAAATACTAAGAAAAAAACATCAGTTTTTTATTTTTATTGTTGTTGCATCATATTTAAAATGAACAAGAAAAAACAAACATTCAGATAAGATGATGGGAACAATTTCAGTGAAAAACAGAAGAGGACAACAGTACTTCTGCAAAGTTTCAGAATGATAACTTCCGGAATGAGTGTGCTACATCAAATTTAGCATGAAGTCACCCAGGTGTCCCACACAAGTTACCAAAATGTACCCAAGGGCCAAATTGGTGAAGTTATACATTTTTAAGCAAATAACTATATACAAAATACCTAAATGGTATTGTAACACACCCAA